>NW_019463668.1:0-2697 GCF_002814215.2 Seriola lalandi dorsalis
GTGGAATTTCTGTCAGGAATGGAAAATGAGTGGTCATGATGTTGTTAATAAGTGTGAGATTACCTTTCTGTACAGGGGTGAGATGGGGTGAGAAGTTCATGATGGGGAAGTACACGTCGGCATTTGGGAAGGTCGACTTTGCCTCACGGAAGAGGGTCCTGAGTTGTTTTGTGGTGGTCTGTCTGGGGTCCTGGTCCTTATTGTTGATTCCGATGGAAAAGACCACTATCTTGGTGTTGGGATTGGGTATGGTCTTTTCGAGGACTTTGAGGAAATGGTAGGAGTTGGCTCCGGGGTAACTGTCCAGTTGAATTTGTGGGTGGGTATGGGCTGGAATCCGGTTGATGTTTGAGTCTCCAAGAACCAGGACTGGTTTTCTGGGTTTGAAAAACCAGTCCTGGATCTTACGGTTGGGGCGTGCAATATGGTATGATGGTCTGTAGAGGGTCTGTTCGGATGATGTGGCGGTTGGAGTTGTGGAAGAGAGGGGAGGTGGGGTGATGGTGGGAAGTCTGCATTCTTCGGTAAGGGCTTGGAGGTGTCCGGCTTGGGTTATTTCCAATGGTGGTGTGATGTTGTGGCAGGGTGACGCTGGGAGGTCTTGTTCTGGTTCCAGGCGGGGGTGTGTTGAGAGAGGAGGGGGAGAGTGATGAAGAGGGGGAGAGCTAGGAGAGGTAAGTATGGGATAGGAGGGGGAGTTGGGTGGGGAGGGATGAGAGATAGAAGATTGCAGAGGGGATGAGGTAGTTAAGGGAGGTGAAGTCCGTTGAGGTGGGGATGATTGGTCCATGATGGGGGGGCTCTTGGGAGTGTGTGGGGGTGAAGATGGTGCAGCAAGTGGGGGGTCCGTGTCGGACAGTGCAACCCCCGCAGAATTTGTAGGAGAGGGCTCAGAGTGGGTTGGCTTTAGGTTATGAATAACCTTGTTTGACCCTTTCATCACGTTAGCCGATTCTCTAGCCGTAGTAGGCCTTTTTTCTGCGTGGGCCGCTGTCCGTCCTGCTGGACCCACCCGGGTTGCTGCACCATCTGTGTGGAGAGAGGAGGTGAGAATAGTATCAGTGATATGGACAGAGACATTGGAGTGGGTGCTGAGAGTGAGAGTCTGTAGTTCTTCTGGATTATGGGATTGGCGAGGGGAACCGTGAACCTGGGCTGTTGTTTCAAGGATAGGGGTGGGCTTGATGAACTTGATGACTGGGGGGGTGAGGGGTAGGATAGGGGAGAGAGGTGTGCAGGGAGTGATTGGTTGCTGTTCTTCTTTGGTTGGTAGGGGTCCCCAGGTGACTTTCCGGGTCCTGTATTCTTTTGGGGTGGAAGTGGTTGGATCCATTGTTGGGTCTGTGGGATGGTTTGTTGCTTTTTCTAGATGTTTGTTGACTGGTGATTGTGGTCTGATTGGTCCTCTTCGGGTCGGCTGGGGGTTGGGTGGCATGGTGGTGGTGGATTTTTTGTAAATCGGATAAGGTGAGGGAAGAGTAATGGATTTGTGATTGGTAGTCTGCAGGGGTGTAGTTTGGGTTCCAGTGGAGGCATGGTGGGTTACTTCTCCTTGGGTTGGTGTGCAGGGGGATGAGGTGGATGGCTTGATTTCTTCCATTAGTGACTTACGGGGGCCTAAATAGAGGGACATTGTGTTGGGGGCAGCTGGTCTGGGCAGGGGGGGATAGTGCTCTTCTGGAATGGTGGGTAGATTGTTGATTGTAGAATGCTTCTGTGGACGGTCTGGTGGTGAGGTTCCGGTGGCTGGTTGGGATGGTTGTAGAAGTTGCTGTAGTGACTGTAGAGTTTCTGTAGATAGTCTGTTCCCATACCGTTTTCTGGCCCAGCCGGTGGCTATCTGCAGGGCTTGTGGATTGTGAGTAGTTGTATCTGTGTGGGTGGCTATTGTAGTCTGGTAGTGTTGCTGTAAAATGGCTATTGTATTATGCATCCATTGTGATGTGTTACTATGTATTTTATTTCTTGTGTCTATGGTGGGTGTGGATGGTTTAATGAAATCTGTAAGCCGGGTGACCTGTCTTAGCATACCTGGTGGGAATGTTCCTGTTTGCAGTGCTATGTCCATTATCTGTTTGTGATGAAATGCCTGGATGAGTTTGAAATAGTGTTTGCTGGCCTGTCTGGTTTCTGGGTCTGGTGGGTGAAGTAATGGTTGGTGTGTGTTGATGATGGGTCTATGTGTAGGTGGTTGTATGTTAATGTTCATGAGTGGAGTGGGTGTATGTGTGTGTGTGTGTGTGTGTGTGGAGGAGCCATTTTGAGCCCCGCTCCTGTGTGTTGACTTACCTCTAAAAATATGATACATGCAGGTGGAGAGCTCTTACCTTAGTTTGCTGGTGTGGTTAGTCCTGTTGTAGATCAAGGTCCGGTGTTATAGTTGTGGAGGTTGATCTGGAGTTGAAACAGGTGCTTGTGTGTTGGCAGTCCTGTGTTGGTGGTTAAAGATGGTTCTTGGAGATGAGGGTTATTGTTTGTACTCCGGGTGGTGGTCCTGATGAACTTGCAGGTTGACAGTTAAAAAACGGCAGATAAAAAGAGTCTTTTCTGCCTATTGTTGGGCTGGCAGAGCCCCCCACCAGTGTTTTAAAATCAAACTTTATTAAATAATTTGATTAAAAACACAAATTAAAACCAATTAAAAAACCACTCAAATCGAGGGTATAAAAGTTCTTAATACAATACAATAAAATCAGA
>NW_019463669.1:0-467 GCF_002814215.2 Seriola lalandi dorsalis
CTGGACTGATCTGATACCCCATCATTTATGAAAAAACTTAGTAGAATAGTAGTTTCACACTTGAATGAAATAGGAATTTTCCCAGAAGTCAATTCTTCTTTGCTGCTCTAAGACAGTAGTCCAAACAGGAAGTTGTGCTGTGCAGCTACTGACAAGTACTGTTATAGAGCGGTGAAGATGGTCAAATCAGAAAAGAAAGATTCTATGACATTCATGTTTTACAGAGGCTTTAACCTGAGCCATGTCATACAACAATTTTTATTTATTTTATTTATTTATTTATTTTATTTTATTTTATTTATAGAGCGCATTTCATGCACAAGGCAGACACAATGCGCTTTACAGCATACAACAAAACAATAAAAAAACAATACAAATAGCACAGAGTAGACAAGCGCACACACACACACGCACACACGTTCAATCAAACGCTGTTAAGAGGAGAAAAGTTTTTAACCTATTTTTAA
>NW_019463670.1:0-470 GCF_002814215.2 Seriola lalandi dorsalis
TGCCTCTGTCTGTCCAGGTGACGGTGTTCGTGGAGGAGGCTGCTGCGCCAACCTGCCGGTGTTTTTCTCCCAGAACAGCGGCCTGGTGGCGGTGGTGGCGCGGGAGAGCGCCTCCATCCTGCCGGAGACCATGGAGGACTCGCTGTGCTCCTCGCTGGCTGCAGCCCCGGAGGTACAACTCAAACTCTAGTAACAACAGGTCTGTGAGCCAATCAGAAGAGAGGAGGCTCTGAGCCTCTCTTCTGATTGGCTGACTGTTTTCTGAGGGATCCAATAAAAATGCAGCAGATTTCAGGTAAAAACACTCAGAGAAACCAAATCCTGTAAAGGTTTGGATGGTGGGTCCAGGTGGGCGGGGCTTGGTGACTGCTTTGTTGTGACATCACAAAGTTACAGGAAGTCCTGACGGCTGGTTTTAAGGCTCAGTTTCTGAATACAGGCTGTGTGCATTTCTCTGTGGACTGAGGCTT
>NW_019463671.1:0-376 GCF_002814215.2 Seriola lalandi dorsalis
CAGCCACAACCCCACCTTCCCTCCCTTCACATTTTGTCAGCAAGGTGTTACAGAGCACAGTGAAAAGAGACACTAAACACACACCAAGACGGACGACTGAATAAAGTTATGCTGTGTACACAAGAGCTAACAAAAGAAACAATCCAGCCACAACCATTAGCCCACGCTAGCATTACTGATATATGCTCCACAGAAATGCAGGTAGTGATAGCAATTTTTGCAGAACACATTTATAATATGGGAAACAGCAAGTTAGCTAATGTTATCATGTCTACTGTAGCCATCACTAAAGAAAACAGACAACATTATGAACCATCAAGTTACTGACACATCGAGGAGAGGAAAGAACAGTTCTTTAGCAGCTCATAGGCCCCCC
>NW_019463672.1:0-585 GCF_002814215.2 Seriola lalandi dorsalis
TCTGCTGGCGGCAGCGTAATGGCAGCGTCTATCGGGAAATTATAGTGGAAATATGCTTTGCTCTTTTTTTAGAGCTGTAAATCCAGGCGCTGGATATCATCTCTTAACTGTGAGTAAGCAAGTTCATAATCCACACACAATCACAGCTGGTTTTCAGTCCAAGTGTAAGTAAGTAAGTAATGTAAAACAACATGAAAAGTAAAGCAATGATGAGTAGAAGAACAGTGTTAAAAAGATGAAACGCTGAAAAGGTCATTGGAGAGTCCAAACAAAACACTAAGAAGAGTCTGTAATAGAGATCCAATAAATATATATATATATATATATATATATATGATCTGGTCACAAGTGCTCAGCTCTAAGTTCAGGTATGAACGCATCCAAGATGCACTGAGGACGCAATTGAGATCTGATCACTCAGACCACATTCAGAGGAGGTCTGGACCACGTGTCCACATTCTTTTAGCAGTGTGAACGTGAATGTGTCCTGGACCAAACTGAAGGAACAACTTCTCTACTGACGTCCTCTGTCACAGTCTGATTAGTCCCAACACAGTTTATACTGAAACCAAATAATATTTTAAA
>NW_019463673.1:0-495 GCF_002814215.2 Seriola lalandi dorsalis
GACTGTTAAAGTTTAACCCCGAACTGAAATCAATAAAAGTGAAAGGAGCTCAGATCAGGTTCTGTAGAGCAACCTCTCTCTGTCCTATCCCATCAGCCCCGGCTCTGCAGGGCCTCTAAAGCCCAGTCAGATCACCCTCTCTCTCTCTCTCTCTCTCTCTCTCTGCTCCACAGTTCTGCAGGAATAAAAAACCTCTCTGCATCATTATTTAGTCATTATCATTGTTCTGAGTGGAAGTGGCTTCACTCGCTCGCTCACGGACAAACGGAGGTAAACAGTGATCAGTGTGTCGTGTGAGAGCGCCCACAGGCTCGGGTTGGCTGCTGGGGTGAATTTGGATTTTCGAAGCCTCGAATTCTCAGAGCAGCCGAAAACAGCCGAAGACGCTGCTGCTGGGTGAGAAATGGAGGGAGGAACTGAGATAAGACAGATTTCCAGATGAGTTCAGGGACTCTGGGAGGGATTCTGGCTCTGGTTGGGGGGGGGGGGTCGAGG
>NW_019463674.1:0-429 GCF_002814215.2 Seriola lalandi dorsalis
TACACATGAGCAAAGAACCACACATCAACACATACACACAAGTACATGCAAATACACTGTGTTGATTATCCTTAGAGTTGCTCCCATACCTGAGTTAAAAAGCTAAGAATTAATGAGTCTAATTAGCCAATTAGAATCAGCTTTGCCCATTTCCGCCCATTAACTATCAGTAGCACCTGCTGAGACACTGGCTGCTACTGGCAACTGTGGCCACCAGGGTGAGGAGGGAAACACACACACACAATCACCTCTGTCTCCCTCGGTGGACAACAGCTTTTAAGATGGAACTTGTGTTCCAAAATGGAATATCAGAGGGAAAACTACAAGTTCTGTTGAAAAGATCACCTCAACACAACTAACACAAAGTACAGTGCTTTGAAAAATTTGATGCCAAAATGACGATTTATTATAAGGTGAATATCCACCGTA
>NW_019463675.1:0-438 GCF_002814215.2 Seriola lalandi dorsalis
GTCAAGCCAATTATTATTTGTATAGCCACAATAACAACATAAGTTATCTCAAGGCATGTTCCAAATAGAGCAGTTCTAGACCTTCTCTTTATAATATTATTTACAGAGACCCAACAATTCCCACCAAGAGCAGCACTAGGCGACAGTGACAAGGAAAGACTTCCTTTAAAGAGGCAGAAACCTCAAGCAGAATGGACATCTGCCTCGACCGATTGGGTTGGAGAGAGAGAGAGAGAGAGAGAGAACATGCAAGCAGGAGAGAAAGAGACAGAGAGAGCAAGAGACAGCACAGAGGAAGAGATCAAGAACGTACATTGATAGCAATATTAATAATAGTGACAGTAGTAGCAATAAGAGCAATAGTAATGTAATGGCAACTGTAGTGCTCCCACTGATAAAAGTAGTGCTGACAGCTAATAACATTAAGAATTATTATTA
>NW_019463676.1:0-458 GCF_002814215.2 Seriola lalandi dorsalis
TCAGCAGTTAGTCTGTCATTTCCTCAGAGGAAGATGAACTGGGAGGTTTTCTAGCATCATCATCATCATCATCCTCATCATCATCATCACAGCACATTAGAGAACTAAGGATGTCCATGCAGTCTCCCTTCAACCAGATGAATGGAAACTAATGAGCTGCTCTGTACATGAGCTCCTCCTTCTGTTGGCACAGATCACTCAGTTTTCACAGTGTGGAAACCTTTCAAATGACAATAAAAGACAAACACTGGAGTTAAGATGCGGTGGATCACAGTTAATCACAAATATCGATCAGCTGTTGTAATAGGTTAAAAAAAGACGATATTATTCTGAAGAGGTTAAAATTCCAATTGAGTTAAAAAGCTCATAGTTAAAAGGAATAATCCATTTAAAAAGGCAGAGGTATGCTAGAAAGAACATATAGTCACTATAACATGTTGAAAATGTCATTAAATGGC
>NW_019463677.1:0-406 GCF_002814215.2 Seriola lalandi dorsalis
CATAGGGGGCAGCATTTCACCTCTTCACCCCTGTCCAGTTAATCATGTTGTTTTCCCCATGTTCCTTATAATTTATTATTTATATGTGCATTTACTGTTGATAGTTAAAATTGCTGATAGCACTGAAACAAATTATGATTACCTGTAATACAAACAGTATGTTTTTATTTACCTATAAAAATATGAAGGCAAGGGGATACTGTGTGACACATGGGTGTGAGGCTACAGCAGCATGAGGAAGGGATGATGACATCATCACAAAGGCAGAATCAGTAATAAGATTTATTGCCAGGTAGGTTTTTACTTACAAGATATTTGGCTTGGTGTTTGGTGCAGTATCCAATAAACATATTAACAGGAAGTAACAATAAAAAGGTAAAATACTGCAACAGTCAAAAAGATAAAT
>NW_019463678.1:0-489 GCF_002814215.2 Seriola lalandi dorsalis
AGGTGATCAGAGCAGAGCTACAGACAGAGAGCGTCAACACAAAACAGTCATCAGCTGTGATCTTTCACTTCCATGAATTCAACACGAGGAAAAGTCAGTGGTGGAACAGTGACATTAAACAGCTGCAGTTGTTATTACAACCACATTGTTAGTACAATAGCAATGGATTGTGGGGCTGATCTGGGCTGGCTGTGTTTTCCCGCCTGGCTCTCTGGCGGGGCAAGAGTGGGCGACATAGTTGGGTTAGGCGGGACCTCCCTCCCTCTCTCTTAATAAACAACAAACAGAAACAAAGGACAGACTCCCTGCTAAACAGTCTGGGGGTGATGACAAGTCCTGCAAAGATCCAGCGCCCTCCTCAGGATCAAAGCAAGATTCTCTTCAGACTAAAAACTCAAACAAAAAATAAAAATGTATTAAACTAGAATCACCTCCTCGTGGTTCTCTGCCTCCTCCACTCAGACTAGTTTCAGGTTACATCCCTGTTTA
>NW_019463679.1:0-757 GCF_002814215.2 Seriola lalandi dorsalis
AGCCAGCTCCTCCTGCTTCATTCTCCTCAGGAAGTTCACTGCGATCTTCACAAATGCCTCTCTGCTGCTCCTCTGCTCTTCATCCTCACCGTCCAACAGCTCCTCATCCTCCCTCTGACTCCCTGAGCATTCTGGGTAATCTGGACTCAGAAGCTTGTGCATCTTCTTCAGCTCGTTCTTGACAAAAGTGACCATGTTCTCCTCCAGCCGCTGGAACAGAAAACTATATGAATGACAGCATCAAACATCAGATCCATGTTGGACAGACTGACAGTCCACTGGTGTGAAAGTGCAGCACGGAGATTATTGTGAACACAACAGATGAAACAGTAGTTGTTGTACATGTACAGACCATAAATATGGAGTCCAGCTGTGTTTGATGCTGCTGGGCAGACTGAGCACTGGGAACCTCTGAGCTCTCCTGGTCCACTCTGTGGAGGAATCATGAAGAATGAGCTCACATTATGTCTGTCCACACAGAGACAGACACAAGCTAAAGGTCCACGAAGTCATGTTTGGATGTGACGGCCAATCAGACGACTCCCTGTAGCGGTAAAGGTTTACTAGTCCTGCTGATCCCACTGAGAATCAACAGCTCAGTCTGCAGCTGTTTGTAGCTTTCAGCTCAGTGTTTGCTTTAGTCCCAACAGCTCTCACCAAGCCTCCACTGTTTTACCTCCACCTTCCAGTGAGGACGTTCACAACAGACACAAACACTTTGATTTCAGACCAGGTCCAACAACACGTCGTACAAACT
>NW_019463680.1:0-481 GCF_002814215.2 Seriola lalandi dorsalis
ATTGTTTTAAAACGCCAGCATGAAGTTCTCTTTGGTGTTTCTCTCCTCTGTTTTATCAGTCAGTGGTGGCCAGAGTACTCTTTTATGCTGCAGTGTTCTGGGGCAGCAACTTGTCCCACATGAACAAAAAGAGAATGGACAAGCTGGTCAAAAAGGTAGTTATATTATATATATATTATAGTTATATATTTTTTATGTCTTTTTATGTCATTTAAACTATAAGCTAGTGAAAGGTGTCAGTTATTTATAATGTTGCTGGTATCATATCAGTATGACTATCAACAAATGTTTCCCTGTCTATTTTTGCTGGGAACCACTCGTCATGAGTGAAAAACAGACGAGATGCTGAATCTCTAGATCACACAAAACAGCAGCAAAGCATGAGAGTGTGTGTCTTTATGCATCAAAGGGTTAAATCGTGTATGTATGAAGTTCTATAGAGTAGATTTCAAATTATTGCGATATTGTGATATATATCGTG
>NW_019463681.1:0-397 GCF_002814215.2 Seriola lalandi dorsalis
ATCCAGGAGGAAGCTCCATTACTTTCCCCACAGAGACCACTGTGTTTGGTGGGCCGCTGCCCCGAGGTCTCTGAGCTCAGCCTGCACCTGTGGCCCGTCGTGTCCAGGGCTGAAGATAACGGCCCTCAGCCTAATGGAGCTGTAGAGTGGCCTTACTCATTTGCCGTAATGAAAAGTGGGCTTGAAATGACTTAAAGCACAATGGCTCCCAGATAGAGCTTCGTGGTGTGAGCAGCCTCCAGTTGTGCTGTGCATGAGTAACCTGGAGATGGTATCAGTTTGAACTGTGTGCTGCAAAAGAAGAAAGGGGGTGGGGGATGGGGTGGGGGGTGAGAGCATGACTGTAAAGGTTTGGTGCAGAGGTTAAATATACGGGTTGCCCACATTTTCTAGGAGA
>NW_019463682.1:0-454 GCF_002814215.2 Seriola lalandi dorsalis
TGACACCGACCGTGGCGTAGTATTTGGCGCTGCAGCTGCCGTGTGGCGACTTGATGCAGGGCGCCTCGGGATGCTTGTCCATGTCCACAGAGTAGATGATGACAGCCACCATGGACAGCACGGTGGACACCACACTCACCATCAGACACACCTGCAGCTGTAACACACACAACGTTTCATCTTTTTAAACAGTGACAGCATTAGGTGAGCAGCAGCTGCAGCAGTTTCCTGTTGCAGAGACAGAGACACTTGCAGTGGTAACTCTGTGAAGTTGACCTGCTTCTGTTAAAGAAACCCTGAGTGAAACCTGTCCAACACTGAGACTTTACTGTGCATTCATGAGGCACTGATCAAGAATGATCCTCTCTCATGTTGTGATTCGTAAGTTTGAACAGTCCAATCATAGTCATTACATCATATTACAGGTGATATCTCTGAGAGCAGCTGAACAGAC
>NW_019463683.1:0-460 GCF_002814215.2 Seriola lalandi dorsalis
GACACTGTGTGTTTTTATTCATGCTCATACTGTATGAAACAGTATATCCACTTATGTCCATTTACAATTCCAGTAAAGTTTATTCAAACATTTGTACAATCCTACAGCCCCTCAGCCCTTTCCTTTGGAACTACATCTCAGCTGGTGAACAAGCGTATTGCTTAGAGGTGGGCGACACCACAACATTTCTTTTTGATCGGATGCCAAGTTATACAGATAACAGACCTGCAGATATTGATACAGATGTTGATACTTTTATTATCAAAAGCGGCTCTTGTATTTTCATGTATGGGAGAGCAGTGTCATGATTTATGAAGAATATGCATCATCAATAGGCAAAATCTTAATTCATTTTAATGAACACTAAATTATTTGCCAGAGGGCTGAAATCATTTTCAGGATGGTAGAATTTATACCTGCTAATGTGAGACCTGGGTTTGATTCCCAACTGAAGCGTGTG
>NW_019463684.1:0-460 GCF_002814215.2 Seriola lalandi dorsalis
GACACTGTGTGTTTTTATTCATGCTCATACTGTATGAAACAGTATATCCACTTATGTCCATTTACAATTCCAGTAAAGTTTATTCAAACATTTGTACAATCCTACAGCCCCTCAGCCCTTTCCTTTGGAACTACATCTCAGCTGGTGAACAAGCGTATTGCTTAGAGGTGGGCGACACCACAACATTTCTTTTTGATCGGATGCCAAGTTATACAGAGAACAGACCTGCAGATATTGATACAGATGTTGATACTTTTATTATCAAAAGCGGCTCTTGTATTTTCATGTATGGGAGAGCAGTGTCATGATTTATGAAGAATATGCATCATCAATAGGCAAAATCTTAATTCATTTGAATGAACACTAAATTATTTGCCAGATGTCTGCAATCATTTTCAGGATGGTAGAATTTATACCTGCTAATGTGAGACCTGGGTTTGATTCCCAACTGAAGCGTGTG
>NW_019463685.1:0-469 GCF_002814215.2 Seriola lalandi dorsalis
ATGGCTATTTATTCCTTATCATACTATGATGTTTTTATGACCGTTTATGCCTTAAAATACTATGATGTTTTTTTGACATTTTTTGCCATAGTATACTATGACGTTTTTTAATTAATTCATGCATTATTAAACTGTAAGGTTTTTTGGCATTTTTATGCCTTACTACACTATGTGAGTTGATTCCTTATAATACTATGATGTTTTTATGACATTTTATTCCTTAAAAGACTATGATGTTTTTTTGACATTTTTTGCCATAGTATACTATGACGTTTTTTAATAAATTCATGCATTGTTAAACTGTAAGGTTTTTTGGCATTTTTATGCCTTACTACACTATGTGAGTTGATTCCTTATCATACTATGATGTTTTTATGACCGTTTATGCCTTAAAATACTATGATGTTTTTTCGACATTTTTTGCCATACTATACTATGACGTTTTTTGACATTTTTATGCCATATTGTA
>NW_019463686.1:0-384 GCF_002814215.2 Seriola lalandi dorsalis
TGTGTGTGTGTGTGTGTGTGTGTGTCTGTGTGTGTCTGTGTGTGTCTGTGTGTGTGTGTGTGTGTGTGTGTGTCTGTGTGTGTCTGTGTGTGTCTGTGTGTGTCTGTGTGTGTGCTACAACACACACGCTGAGCTCAGCCGGACACACACACAAATCACACGGGCATGACCATCTGTACTTATGAGGACTATTGGCTCATTTAAAAACCTCTCTGCTCCGTCGGCCTGTAGCTGCTCAGCTCTCGCTGCAGCTCGTAGTCAAAGCTCCAGTATTACACAGTTAGAGACACAAACAGCCACATCAATCTGGATTTACACTGTTTTTCCACATACATGCAACATCATTTATGATTGCTGTTGTCGCCTCTTTTATCTGCTCAGCTT
>NW_019463687.1:0-439 GCF_002814215.2 Seriola lalandi dorsalis
TTTTTTTGCTAAATTTCTCGATTTTCCTCTCTTCAGTTTAAAGATGTATTTGCCGATGGAGAAACCACAGAACTGAGTGGGAGGTGCATTGTCAACCTGGCGAAAGGTAGGTTTGTACTGTAAGATGCGGTAGTCAATTCACAGCTGGGTTGTTAATATGGAGACTGAAATGGCTTTAAGGGCACGCGTCCATGCAGCGTTTTCCTCTGGCAGAAAAGTGCTGGTAAGGCGCTGGCGAGCGATTCATCCTGCATGGGTTTTGTTTCTCTCACAACAATATCTTGAAAACATATCACCACCGCTGTTGTATGATAGACCAGCATCACCCGTTTGCTGTTTATTGCTGACATTAATGTGGGTGATCAGATCACAAGTGGACAGCTCTAAGTTCAGGGGTGAACTGAGATACTTAGAGCTGACCACATGTGATCAGATCACT
>NW_019463688.1:0-465 GCF_002814215.2 Seriola lalandi dorsalis
GTCTCTTTTTGAGTCAAGTTTCCATTTTAAGAGGCACAGTAATTCCTGTACATGAGTAATGATGCACACGGTTATTTCTGTAAGAAAATTTTATTCATGCTCTCGTACTATGACTAATGCTTCAGTTAGCCACTGCTGTAGCGCAGTGTAATGCAGTTTCTTAATTACTTAGTCATCTTTATTTTGTTTAAAACACAGTCAAAATCAAATCAAAACAAAACAAAACAAAACAAAACAAAACAAAACAACAACCTTAAATAGGAACCTCAGCCAATGTAAGCCATGGAAATTGCTCTTTTCATTTGCATGTGTGAGAAGAGGTGGTGTGTGATGGAGCCCAGCTGAAACATCAGCAGTATTGGCCACTTCTAGCTCATTGCAGATACTGTATATATTTGTCGGCCAAGAGATTGCAGCACATGATAAGATCACAGCTATGTTTTGAATTATTTAGAAACACTGTCA
>NW_019463689.1:0-422 GCF_002814215.2 Seriola lalandi dorsalis
ATAATCAGGAGAAATTAACCTTTAAAAAAATAGAGGGAGAGAACAAGTGACCAGTGTTTCCTCTAGGATTTTTCAGTGATCATATGAAACCAGTGTTTCAGTGCCAGTGCCAAATTTATTCTTTTTTAAGGATAATTAAGTTTTTTGGCTGCAAAAGAAGTGTAATCCTGTGCTTCAATATCCCATAGCTAGACTTGAGTTTAGTTTGTGTTAAGTTAGCAGTGTTTTCCATTCTGCCATTGTGATGTCAAATCTCAACCAACTGTTTTGCACACACATTGAATAATGTGCAGTTTCCACACAAAGGTGGCATTCATGTCCCATCAGCTTATGTGTGTACAGAGGGTGCACCTTCTGTCAGTCTCTGTTGTCTGACTCTACAGTATAAATAAACGTATATTCACAAGCTACTGTTACTGCAA
>NW_019463690.1:0-375 GCF_002814215.2 Seriola lalandi dorsalis
ACGCTTCAGGTGTGCCAAAAAGAGACCTGAATTTACACCAGGTGTGGAGAGCACGACACGTTGTTCCTTGGCATCTTCAGGATCCCCAGCCCAGTGGCCAGGCTGTAGTCGTCTGGTAGAGTCCATCTGTGTCAAGCTGTGTAACATTCACAAGAGCCCCAAAAAACAGGGCAGTTACGCACTGACAAGATGGACTCTGATCGTCACTGACTGCAGGAAGATCTGGCAGCTGGTCCTGGGTAATGCCGCAGTAATGCAGAGCACTACTCTGCAGTTGTTTGAGATCGGTCAAACAACACTGTTTCAATGGAACAACAAGAGACTGAAGAGGCAGGGCAGTAGTATTCTGCTTCAAGGGGTCAACTTGCCTGCCTC
>NW_019463691.1:0-448 GCF_002814215.2 Seriola lalandi dorsalis
GATGACCGTAATGTATCTAATATACGTCCTGTTGCCTGGATGCATGTGAGGCCGAACGCCGCCGCTGTCGGGTCTCATCCAATCACACGCTCCTCGCCGCTTATTGTTTCACTAACTGAGTGTGTGTCTGTCTGTAACCTCCTCTGTGTGTGTGTGTGTGTGTGTATTAGGGTTATGCTAGCGCTAACGTAGAGCCCTGCATGTTTCTGTGTGTGTTGGATGACATTACTAAAAAGAGTCGACATGTTACACAGCAGTGGAGGCTTTAAACCCTCCAGCGTCACACGCACACACACACACACACACACACACACACACACAACCTCTCAGCTTGGCTCTGTGCCCGTATGCATGACAAGACCTCTGGGACCCCCTAAACACACACACACACACACACACACACACACAGAACACCACCCCCACCCACCCAAACTCGGCAGCCCGGCGC
>NW_019463692.1:0-446 GCF_002814215.2 Seriola lalandi dorsalis
TATTATTATCAACAATGAGCTAATGGACACATGAATTTCCCCTAGGGGATAAATAAAGTATCTATCTATCTATTCAGACAGTGTTTCAAAGTTTGTGCATGTCATAATTACACTTTCAAAGCCTCTCTGGAACTCAGAAGCAGCACTACAAAAATAATAAAATATTCCTCCAGGTAAATGCACAGGGTAGCAGCAATGCTGTCTGTAGGAGAAGCACCCCTTTAAAAGTGGTGCTGTGGCAGTGTCTGGAGCTCTTTGAAGAACCTAGGAAGTAATGTCATCCTGCCAGATTTGAATTTGACTTTGTGAAGTTCATAGAGGAATGTGTTGAAAAACAAAATCTGAAAATTACTGCCTCTTTTGAGGAGTGTTATTGAAAAAAAAGTTGGAAATGAATAAGAATATTGCATCAGCAAATTATATTGACTACACATGAGTAGGCACAG
>NW_019463693.1:0-377 GCF_002814215.2 Seriola lalandi dorsalis
TTCGACATCAACCCAGTCATGAGCAGAGTGTTAAGACCGGCCTACTGTGAGTTGCGCTGTAGCTGAAGACACTCGGCTGGAGCCCAGGTGGCTGTGGTTGCCGTGGTAACCCCGGAGACGTGGGATCTAGGTGGATTCTCCTGGAGGCCGTGTCCCGTTATCGCGATGATGGATTCTGCCGGTGTCTCAGCGGTTCAGCTCTGGTGGAGTTTGCCAGGAGACTTTCTGTCTCAGGCACTCTTGATTTCTGCTCGGCTTCTCTGCAGGCGGTCCTGCAGATGTGTTATCTGCTGGTGTCTCTTGTGGGTTGATGCAAAATAAACTCTAATGCTCTTCACTTTGGTTGGATAACTTTAGAGGAGACTGGCGTTGACCAG
>NW_019463694.1:0-403 GCF_002814215.2 Seriola lalandi dorsalis
TGTGATTTCCATCCTCGTTTCTTCTTCTGAGCATCATTAAAGTTTCACCTGATGACAGACAGACGAATAGCACGACAGGATTTAAGACTCCACCTCAGTCTGAACGGAGGAGGGACGGCGGCCTCAGCACCGTGGTGATCTCTGGTGTAGAGAACTAGATGGTGATGATGATGGTGATGATGATGATGATGATGATGATGGTGATGATGATGATGATGATGATGATGGTGATGGTGGTGATGATGGTGATGATGATGATGATGATGATGATGATGATGATGTTGACTCTGACCATAAACAATATTTCAAGTGTTGCTGTAGCTTTAATATGTTTCCTGATGAGAACCAAAATATAAATCTGATTACAGTGTAGTACAGTGAACCGGTCTGATCCGGTCTGATC
>NW_019463695.1:0-446 GCF_002814215.2 Seriola lalandi dorsalis
GAAAAAGAGAGAGAGGGAGGGAGAGAGGAAGAGGGAGAGAGAGGAGAGAGAGAGAGAGCGAGGGAGGGAGAGAGGTTAGGGTTAGGGTAAAGGCTCAGGGTTAGGATTAAAGGTCAGAGGTCAAAGGTTAGGTTTAGGCATAGGGTGAGTGGTTAGGTTTAGGATTAGGATTAGGGTTAGGGTTAGGGTTAGGGTTAGGGTTAGGGTTAGGGTTGGGGTTGGGGTTGGGGTTATGGGTTTGAGTTAAATTACTGTGCACTGGCCTACTGATCTGACAGGATGGGTGGTGGAATGGAGAGAGCAGTGGTCCTTCCCACCGGGGACCAGGGTTCGAATCCCAGGCAGAGCACCGGGCAGAAGAAGAGAGGGACCTGCTAAAACCAAACTTACCAAGAGGTACGGGCCCAGCAAATAAATGAACATAATAAAAAGATAAGGTAGCAGTT
>NW_019463696.1:0-385 GCF_002814215.2 Seriola lalandi dorsalis
CATAACAAATGTTTTTTCTGTCTTAACCTACGATATGAAACGTCAGTGAACAACTCTGTATTTTCTGAGAGGATATTTTACATAATTTACACATTATTTGATTACTGGTGTTTGAAACAGACAATTGGGGGGAATATGAGCATGCGTTTCTGCCTTTACCTCAGTGGTGTACTGGTAGTGGTTATGCAGGGTTGGACCTGTGAGGGACTGAAGAGTAGTGGTTCTGATGTAACAGCAAACCCTACACACAAAATGTTTAATATTGTTATCAAAATCATAGCATTAGATTAGATTAGATTAACTTTATTAATCCCACAACTGGGAAATTCATTTACCACAGCAGAAAAATAAACATCTATAGAATAAACATCTATGGAAATATACA
>NW_019463697.1:0-497 GCF_002814215.2 Seriola lalandi dorsalis
ATTAATGTAAGAAAATAATAACAGTTCCAGTGAACGGACCTCAGAGTCTCCAGTCTACAGTTTGGACTCTCCAGTCCAGCAGACAGGATCCTCACTCCTGAATCCTGCAGGTTGTATTCTCCACGCAGGTCCAGCTCTCTCAGGTGGGAGGGGTTGGACCTCAGAGCTGAGGCCAGATTTTCACAGTGAGTCTCTGAGAGTCGACAGCCAGAAAGTCTGTGATTAGAGAAAGTATAAAATCTGTTATTTGAAAAACAATTAGTAATAAAACGTTAATAGCATTCCAATACACTGTACCACAGTTTCTGTTTGATTTTCACTCTTAAAAATGAAAAGTTTAAGTCATAACCAATAAAGCACACTCTTGATGAAGTCAATACACTCAGGGGTTCAGAGGTCTGGTGAGTTCACTTCTTTCTAACTGCACAACCCCAGATTCTTTTACTTTTCAAACTTGTAGTCTTCAGATCTGATTGACACCGAGTCAAGTGACATCA
>NW_019463698.1:0-468 GCF_002814215.2 Seriola lalandi dorsalis
TAGTAGGGTCGCGGGGGGGCTGAAAAGATGCTGGGATAGGTCCCAGCATCTTTTCGGGCGAGAGGCGGGGTACGCCCTGGACAGGTCGCCAGTCCATCGCAGGGCAAACACATAGAGACAGACAACCATTCACACTCACAGCCACACCTATGGTCAATTTAGAGTATCCAATTAGCCTAGTCCCCATCTGTCTTTGGACTGTGGGAGGAAGCCGGAGGACCCGGAGAGAACCCACACTTGGGAGAACATGCAAACTCCACACAGAAAGATCCCACGTCCGAGCCGGGACTCGAACCCGGAACCTTCTTGCTGTGAGGCGACAGCGCTGACCACTGCACCACCGTGCAACAGAAATATTTAAAATTGTTAAATAGATTGCTTTGAAATTTTGTCCTGATGTTCATGGTTCCCAGATGATGAATCCTACTGACTTTGCTGATCCTCTGACTTTCCCTCTAGCGCCACCAT
>NW_019463699.1:0-464 GCF_002814215.2 Seriola lalandi dorsalis
TTTCGCATTTTATTCCTTACAATGATATAAGGTTTTTATGACTTACCTCACAAAGTACTGAAAACATTGGTAGAGCAATGGTTAGAGCAGTGGCTTCACAATGACAAGGCTTCAGGTTCAAAATCTGGTCATGGAGTTTTGTGCATGGACATTTTTCAATATGAAGCTTTAATCATCATACTATACTATGTCGTTTTTTCACATTTTTCCCATGATATACTCTGTTGTTTATTTTCACTTTTAAGACCTTACTATACTATGATATATTTATACCTTACTATATTTTGATGTTTTTAATGTTTTTATGCCTCATTATACTATGTCGTTTTTTCACTTTTTTTGCCATACTATACTATGTCGTTTTTTCACTTTTTTTGCCATACTATACTATGTCATTTTCCCCCATTTTTACCATGATATCCTCTGTTGTTTTTTCACTTTTAAGACCTTTCTATATTATAATA
>NW_019463700.1:0-428 GCF_002814215.2 Seriola lalandi dorsalis
GTTCTAACTCTATACATGCTTCATATAGGTCTTCATCCACAACAATGTTTTTATTGCCATGACGATAACACACAACTCTTTATAACAGGTTCTACCAAAAAAGGAGAACTTGAGTTCTTAACTAACTATATTATGACAGATGTTACACCACATGATGTTGTGATGACAGACTGGTTTACCAATGTCTTCTGAGATCATCATGTTCAGCTGTTTACTGTCTCTCCCTCTCTGTGTGTGTGTGTGTGCGTGTGTGCGTGTGTTTAGGACTCATTTCCACTTAAAGTTCGAGGAATTCATCTGGTCAATGAGCCGATGTTCTTCCGGCCAGTCTTTGCCATGATTCGTCCCTTCCTGCCAGATAAGATCAAACAGAGGGTGAGATCCATGATTACACTGAAAACATACCCACCTGGTCTGGACTCTGGTCT
>NW_019463701.1:0-507 GCF_002814215.2 Seriola lalandi dorsalis
GAAAAAACGTGCATCAACTCACAATTTTCTTTTGCAGATTCTCTTTTGCTAAAAAACTGTTCAAACCTGGATCAACAAGACGAGATATAACTGAACTGTATTTCCTGTATTGTTGAAGTTTTAAATTCATTTTGTCGCCTTTCTTCAACATTTCAAGATTTTATCTTCATCTTTTATTTGCATTTGTTTTGTAAATTTATGTTCATCTAAATGTTTGATTTCTGCTTTTATTCTCCCGTGCACATGCAAGAGACACATCAGCTGTCACTGCAGCTCACTGTCCTGACTCATGGCCGTTTAGCTTTGGATGTGAATGTTTCACTCCTTGTGTTATTCTAATGTAACTTGACAGGAAAGTAACGCACGTAGCGCTGCTTCACGACGCACCTTCACCTGATCATTTGTGAAAAAGACAAACACACACACACACACAGAGAGCAACTGCAGTGTCCACAGGATTTAAAATATCCATGTGGCTTCGGGACATTTCGGCACCTTAGCCATCAT
>NW_019463702.1:0-525 GCF_002814215.2 Seriola lalandi dorsalis
AGGCATTAAAAGTCATAAAAATTTCATAGTATAGTAAGGCATAAAAAGTCATAAAAACGTCATAGTATAGTAAGGCATAAAAACGACATAGTATAGAAAGGCATAAAAAGTCATAAAAATGTCATAGTATAGTAAGGCATTAAAAGTCATATAAAAACTTCATAGTATAGTAAGGCATAAAAAGTCATGAAAATGTCATAGTATAGTAGGGCATAAAAACGACATAGTATAGTAAGGCATTAAAAGTCATAAAAACGTCATAGTATAGTAGGGCATAAAAAATGCTAAAAATGTCATAGTACATTGTATGGCATGAAACTCTTGAAACCGACATAATATAGTAAAGTATAAAAAGTCAGAAAAATGTCATAGTATAGTAAGGCATTAAAAGTCATAAAAACTTCATAGTATAGTAAGGCATAAAAACGACATAGTATAGTAAGGCATTAAAAGGCATAAAAACGACATAGTACAGTAAGGCATAAAAAGTCATAAAAATGTCATAGTATAGTAAAGCATAAAAAC
>NW_019463703.1:0-389 GCF_002814215.2 Seriola lalandi dorsalis
AGAAACCTGCCACAGCAGCTGTAAAAATAAATCTCTTTACGGACAAAATAACCTGATTAATTAATTAATTCATAATTTCTCTCTGTAACATCCACCAAAAAAACTTTAGGTACAGTTTCAAATATTTGGGGATGGAGAGATTTTGGTGGTCAAAGGTCAGGACACCGTTTTGGCCTTGTGAACACGGTATGTCAATAACAAATTTGGCACAAACGTCCACTTATTGATTGGATGAAAATTACATGATTTTGTCCTTGTGAACGCGATATCTCCAGAACTAGGAGAGAGAGAGAGAGGCAAGGAGGTGTGGTGCGATGTCAGTAGAGTGGGCGGTCCTTCAGAGGACGTCAGTAGAGTGGGCGGTCCTTCAGAGGACGTCAGTAGAGTGG
>NW_019463704.1:0-513 GCF_002814215.2 Seriola lalandi dorsalis
CCTCATCTCGTCATTGCCCCCCTCCCCACTGAGTTTCACTCCCTAAACCCATCATCGATCCCCATTTGACCCTTTCTTCATCTCCTCGTACTCAACCCTCATTTCATCCCACCCTCCAGGCTCGAAACCCTGTCATCTCTCCGTCTTCAACCCTTGTTCATCCTCCCTTTCTCAATAATGTGATTTGCATTGGTGAGTGGCTCAATGGTCTTTTTTGGTGAAATATCAAAATGGGACTTCTTTGCAGAATGAGATAAAATGCTCTAGTGCTTTCAATAGTTCACAGTCAATTTGACCCGAGAGGCAAACAAATACTTTTGAGAATGTGAATCCTTTGGGCGAGCTGCCAAGCATCTGGCTGAACACACTACTACAAACACTGTCAGCCGGTGCTGCAGCTCCACGCAGGGAGCACAGTGGTCTCTGTTAACCTTGAGTGTGCAGGAAGAAAGAAACAAGACAAAGGAGATAGTTCTGTGGTGGGGGAGGTGAGAGAGTGAAAGAGTGGCAGGG
>NW_019463705.1:0-502 GCF_002814215.2 Seriola lalandi dorsalis
CTGACCAGGCTGGGACTGGTCCAACTTTCTGGTGTGGAGACCCAGGTATTTAACCTCTTGTGGGCGTTCACAATGCTGATGATGTCACTGGTTCCCTTTTGTGCTCCCTTTTGTGCTCTCCAGCAGGAGAGCTAACTCCTCAGGCTTTGACTCGGCTGGCCATTTACATCTCAAGGAGAAAGCCCACTCCTTTGAGGACAGCAATGTTCACATCCTAGACAGAGAGGACAGTTGGTTCGAAAGAGGAGTAAAAGGGGCCATCTATGTTAAAATAGAGAAACCATCCCTTCCCAGGAGATTCAACAATCTAGCCTCAAAGAATAACAACTGTTCACAAGTGGCGAGTGACTCCAACGACTGTCGTTATAACACAATAGAGCACTAACGAAGTCGAAACCAACTTTCCACCAACGACAGTCATGCAAACGGCTGTCGTTGACACTTGGAGCACAAAAGGGAACCAGTGACATCATCAGCCTTGTGAACGCCCACAAGAGGTTAA
>NW_019463706.1:0-428 GCF_002814215.2 Seriola lalandi dorsalis
AGCAGTGCTGAAGAAGCTGAAGCAGTGCTGAAGAAGCTGAAGCAGTGCTGAAGAAGCTGAAGCAGTGCTGAAGAAGCTGAAGCAGTGCTGAAGAAGCTGAAGCAGTGCTGAAGAAGCTGAAGCAGTGCTGAAGAAGCTGAAGCAGTGCTGAAGAAGCTGAAGCAGTGCTGAAGAAGCTGAAGCAGTGCTGAAGTAGCTGAGGCAATGGCTGAAGATTAAAAGCAGAACTTGTAAGATGGAGATTGAATGGCATGAAATGCTTGAAAAAGCCCTGAATTGTTGATAGAAATTGTAACAAATAGAACAAAACTGTACAAAAACGTGCAAAATGTACAAAACAGAAAAGCCTGTCAGTTGAAAGCTGAAGGAGATTTCTGAAGCAGTGCAAAAATGGTTGAAAAAGCAGCTCATATTTACTTAAGTACAGT
>NW_019463707.1:0-447 GCF_002814215.2 Seriola lalandi dorsalis
CCTTCTTTGCACGTCTTTATTCAGTTAATCGTTAAAAGATATAACATGACTCAAACATTTGCTGGTTCCAGCCCCATGAAATGTGAGGATTTAGTGGTTTTTCTCCCTCATATGTGGATGTATAACTGAATATCAAAAGTTCTGGGCTGCTGCTTGAATAAAACAATATATCTGAATACATCTTCTTGGGCTGTGATAAATTATGTCTGTCTATTAATCTGTAGATTAATCATTAATGAAAATAACTGTTATTTGTAGCCGTAATGAAAATGTATGAAATTTAAGTACTGAGGGTGTTTGAGGGTGTTTACTGCAACAACTAATCAATTATCAAAATAGTTCACAGTTTGTTAAGACTTATATTTTCATGGTTCTGTTTGTCGTTTCTATTAGTTATGAAAACACTGTCAGTATTAATCCTTCATCACAGGGGGCGAAGGCTGTATC
>NW_019463708.1:0-428 GCF_002814215.2 Seriola lalandi dorsalis
ACACACACACACACACAGACACACACACACACACAGTGTCTGCACTATTAAAGCTTATAATAGCAACTCTTGGACATGCATGAGTGTTTCTGTCTTTCCACAGGATACACCCAGAACTCACTCAATGTGCTGATATGGAAATAAAGTTTTGTGTGCCATGCAATGCTGGAATTTGATATGCTTGAAGGGTTTAATGTTTATTGTTACACGGATTTCATGACCATCCTTTTCTGTCACAGACCTTTGACCTTCATAAGTTTCATTTTCTATCTTCATTCTTGTTACTGATGTGTTACAAAACAAATCTGTATTCAAAGAGCTCCTCTCGAAGAGACTCATGCTCTGCTGTGAGCGGTGACTGGACAGTGAAGAAACTGTAAACACTGTTTTGGACAGTCAGATGACCTCCTTTAAGTCTATAATGAAAG
>NW_019463709.1:0-446 GCF_002814215.2 Seriola lalandi dorsalis
TGTGTGTGTGTGTGTGTAGCAGGAGACGCATGGGCTGTGATTATGCAGTCATATGGGCAAGCAAGCAGACCCAACACTGGAGGCCACACACACACACACACACACACACACACACACACACACATTGCGATCGCCTCTCATTAAGAACATAAACAGATGCTGGACAAGCTCTTGATTACATTTGGATTAGACCATTAGCGTAACACAGGATTAGAAGACTGAGTTGTTGCCCTGTTCACTGTAATTATCTCACTTACATCCTCAGACAAATATACAGCATTCAGTTTTATTCTTAGAGGAAATTTTGACCCTAAAAACACTTATCAGGAAACTCTATTGGAGGTAACAGCTGACCGGTGTGCTTTCTTTCTCAGACAAACGAGGAAGCAGAGAGGATTATACCTTTATTAGACTGGACAAGTCAGTGATTTTAGAAACACGCTGAA
>NW_019463710.1:0-442 GCF_002814215.2 Seriola lalandi dorsalis
TATCATAGTCAGCAGATTACAGCAGGTAGTGCCAGGTTCGATTCACGACAGTCCGCATGTCAAAGTGTCCTTGGGTAAGATACCGAACCCCGAATTGCCCCAGATGTATCATCTGCGTATGGGTGTGTGTGTGTGTGTGTGTGTGTGTGTGTGTGTGTGTGACAGAAAAGAAAATACACGTGTGTGTGAATGGGTGAATGTGGCTTGTAGTGTAAAGTGCTTTGAGTGGTTGATATGACTAGAAAAGCGCAGTAAAAATGCAGTCCGTTTACCATTTACATGGTTCTTGACACTGTACAACCCACAGGTTAGGGTGCAGCAGGTGTTAAAGCTCCATATTTTCTCTTCTCTGTGTTTTATTTGAAGTGTTGATCCATAAGAAGATATATTTGTGGTTTTAAGAACCAAAAGCCATCTCAGTGTAGTTTTACATCTCCTCTCT
>NW_019463711.1:0-518 GCF_002814215.2 Seriola lalandi dorsalis
ACTATACTATGACGTTTTTTTGCATTTTTATACCTAATTATATTATTTCGTCTCATGCCTGACCATACTATGACGTTTTTATGACCATTTATGCTTTAATATGCTATTTTGTATTTTTGACGTTTTATGCCATACTATACTATGATGTCTTTTGACATTTTATGCCATACTATACTATGACGTTTTTTGTCATTTTTATGCTTAATTATATCATTTCGTCTCATGCCTGACCATACTATGACATTATTATGTGCATTTATGCCATAATATACTATTTTGTATTTTGACATTTTATGCCATACTATACTATGACGTTTTTTGACATTTTTATATTTAATTATATTATTTCGTCTCATGCCTGACCATACTATGACGTTATTATGTGTATTTATGCCTTAATATACTATGATGTATTTTTGACGTTTTATGCCATACTATACTATGACGTTTTTTGGCATTTTCTGCCATACTATACTATGACGTTTTTTGGCATTTTTATGCCTTATTATACTATGTCG
>NW_019463712.1:0-438 GCF_002814215.2 Seriola lalandi dorsalis
TTGTTACACGGTAAATAAATACATCATAATCGGAAGCACAAGTCGGATGTTTTGATTTATCTTATGGAGCCACTTCATGACGACGCGTCAATTACGCATCCCGGTAGCAGCCCCTCATTGTGGCTTAGGTTTATTTAGTTGAACCCAAGTCAGTATATAAGTCAAAAACTAGGCTTCAGTTAGTTCGTTTGCCATCGCTTCATGGAGGAAGACTAGACGCTGGAGTTCCAACATTTGTTTAGCAGCCTGGAGGTTGTTTACAACTGCGTTCTTGGAGTCAACAGCTGATTCATTCATCAGGATTGTACGTCACGGCGCCCACCGCTTGCAAGGTAAAGAGTAGCGCTACCAACTTTATGGCCATACTAAAAGTGTGCACACAACTCTGTGAGTGTAATCCCAATGCATTGGTCGCTAAAACAACCCTGATAAACTGAA
>NW_019463713.1:0-462 GCF_002814215.2 Seriola lalandi dorsalis
TGGGGGGTGTGGCCTGTGTGAGCCTCTTTGAGACCATGCGGTTAGTCCAGGTGAGTTGGCCTGTATTGTTTGTATTGTTTTGAATAGGTTTGTAGTGTGTGTTTGACTGTTTAGGTGAGTTTGTTTGTTTTAGGTGAGTTGTATTGTCTTGGAGAGTGGGGGAGAAGGGGGAGGTAGAGCACAGCCTAATCTGGCAGGGGAGAGTTTAGCCCAACAAGGCATCTCTCCCTAACTCTACTGCCCTCATTCAAAATGGCCGCCACTTTCCGAAAAAAAAAACATCTAGTCCTACACAACAGAACTGAACTGTTTAGGGGAGTTTTTGTTTGCTGAATCTGTTCGTGTGTTTTGTCAGAGTTGATGATGGTGTGGTTTGTGGTAGCATAGGTAAGATAAAGGAGAAAATAGTGGTGGTGTGAGGAGCAGTGATGGCTGGCATTAGGGGAGTGACTCTGGGACGCC
>NW_019463714.1:0-424 GCF_002814215.2 Seriola lalandi dorsalis
AATCTCCAGACAATTAAGCTTCCCCTGTACACTTGTTTGAAAATAATTGAAAGTGATGTTTTTCAAGCTTCAGGAGATTCACAAGGATATACAACTTTTTTCTGCACAACTGTAAAAAGTAAATAGCTGAGCAAGAATAGCAAACCTACTATTATTATACATATTAAAACAAGAGCAGACTACCCCACACACTACTACAGTTAAGCAGAGTTCACACAATATGTTGTCAACAAATACAAACCAGGAGCACAGATCAGTGGCCACAGTGTGTTTTCAGTCTCTCCCCCCCTGCAGGTGCACTCACTAGATGTGATTTGTTATAGTCTGAACCATCAGGAACATAATCCATCCCTCTAACAAGTGTTGGCACAAATGTTGGTTCAGCCGTGACCCAAACAGGTTCTAGATGCTGTTGTTGCTGATG
>NW_019463716.1:0-486 GCF_002814215.2 Seriola lalandi dorsalis
CACAGACAAATACCAACATTCATTATGTAAAGGAAAATGTATCTATTACACACTCCAAACCATGACAGTGAAGATTAAAAGGTACCTGCACCTGTTTATTCATCACTGTAAGTGGAAGAGCCTGTAGCGTGGAGCCAGAGTAATTACTGACTTTCTTGGTGTAAAATCTTTACCAAGTGGTACATTGATCATTTAAAAAACATCCATTGATTGATTAAATAACCATTCATGTTAAAGGATAAATTAAAAAACAACAACAATAGATAAGCATCAGCAAATTGGCCAAATAATTGATTTCATATACTGTCTTTACATAATGACATTAAAAAATATCAACATCTAAAACATCCTGATGCACAAGACAACCAGTACAGCAACACTCTGATATTAACAATAATGTTGTTGATAACTGTTAAAACTGCTGTTAGAGCAAATTAAAATCACTTTAACGGTGACTATGCTTCTGAAAATAAGTGTGTTTTTCTT
>NW_019463717.1:0-429 GCF_002814215.2 Seriola lalandi dorsalis
GTCAGTGTGGGCCGCTCAGTCCGCCGCTTTGGTCCAGACTGAAACACGTCCACCTCTACTGGCTGGTTTGGCAAAAGGAATAATTGCATTGTCTTCGGTGAGCCGCTGACGTTCACTCTTATTAAGTCGACATCTGTGGTTTTTCATCACATGTCTTGACAACTATTGGATGGATTAGTCATTTTTCCCCTCAGAATGAAAGTAATACCTTTTAGTGACTTTTCACTGGCCCTTCCATCAGGTCAAAGTTTGTCCCATATTTTTGTTTTTGACCTGCAAAATAAAAGACGTTCCCACATCAGCCTCAGCTGTGCTCCAAACACACTGAACTTGAAAGGGTGACAGTGGTGAGCATCGGCGCGTTAGCATCCTGACTCTTGGATGTTGCCCACAGCTCCACTGTGATACAGTGCAGCCTCACACAGATGC
>NW_019463718.1:0-510 GCF_002814215.2 Seriola lalandi dorsalis
TCCTCGCTGCAGTTGGCCCCGGTTCAAATCCCGCATCGGACGGCCTTTCGCTGCATGTTATTCCCCCTGTCTCTCTCCACTATACTATGGCATTTTTATGCCTAATTATATTATTTCGTCTCATGCTTTGCCATACTATGACGTTTTTATGACCTTTTATTCCTTAATATACTATGATGTTTTTTTGACATTTTATGCCATAGTATACTATGACGTTTTTTTAGCATTTTTCTACTGTACTATGATATGACGTTTTTTGGCATTTTTATGCCTAATTATATTATTTCGTCTCATGCTTTGCCATACTATGACGTTTTTATGACCTTTTATGCCTAAATATACTATGATTTTTTTTTTACATTTTATGCCATAGTATACTATGACGTTTTTTGGCATTTTTCTGTCTTACTATACTATTTCCTTTGATGCCTGACCATACTATGACGTTTTTATGACCTTTTATGCCTTAATATAGTATGTAATTTTTTTGACGTTTTATGCCATAGTATA
>NW_019463719.1:0-469 GCF_002814215.2 Seriola lalandi dorsalis
GTCAATAACAAAAGTTCATCTCAATACTTTGTTATATACCCTTTGTTGGCAATGACAGAGGTCAAACGTTTTCAAGTCTTCAGAAGGTTTTCACACACTGTTGCTGGTATTTTGGCCCATTCCTCCATGCAGATCACGGACTTTCAACTCCCTCCAAAGATTTTCTAGGGGATTGAGATCTGGAGACTGACTAGGCCTCTCCAGGACCTTGAAATGCTTCTTACGAAGCCACTCCTTCGTGTTTGGGATCATTGTCATGCTGAAAGACCCAGCCACGTTTTATCTTCAATGCCCTTGCTGATGGAAGGAGGTTTTCACTCAAAATCTCACAATACATGGCCCCATTCATTCTTTCCTTTACACGGATCAGTCGTCCTGGTCCCTTTGCAGAAAAACAGCCCCAAAGCATGATGTTTCCACCCCCATGCTTCACAGTAGGTATGGTGTTCTTTGGATGCAACTCAGCATT
>NW_019463720.1:0-463 GCF_002814215.2 Seriola lalandi dorsalis
TTTCACACTCAGGTGTGAACCGCAAGGCCTGCTGGGAGATGGAGTCTGTGAGGGGCCGTTTTTGGCGCCCTTTCCTTTGTTCAGGCCTGAGGCTAGAACTTAGGAACTGAGGTCAGGCTTCTGAGGTTACATGTAGGCCGGAGCAGGCCTGCTCCAGGTCGACCACATGTTCAGGCCCAACACCACTCTCAGGCAGACTCATATTGCTATGTGAGATTATGTTCAGTGAATTATTTGCAGAAGTTATTTCATTAGGTCTGCACCAAACAATAACTTTCATTTTATGTAATCTTATTTTTATTTCCTCTATTAATTGTTGAGTCATAATATAATGATTAAAAAAAAAAAAATACAAAAACTTCCCATACCTAAAGTGATGTCCCTAAATTGCTTGTTTTCAGCCAACAGTCCAACACCCAAGGAAAAGTAGCAAAATCTTCACATATGAGAACCTGAAACCAGG
>NW_019463721.1:0-508 GCF_002814215.2 Seriola lalandi dorsalis
AAAGCAATATTATAACCAGTGGTGATGGGATTACTGGGAATATTTACACATGTACCATAAGAAGTCTCATTCCAGGAATCAAAATTCAACTTCAACCAGAACTTTATTTTATTTCAAATCCATCCTCACCTTACAGGAACCATTTCATTTTAAATAAACAAATCCAAACTGCATAATACAGAGTGCATTCCAGGACAGAGTCAAACATTCATTCAGACAGAGGGGAGATGGGAGGGAGAGGGAGAGGGAGAGGGAGAGAGAATTAGGAAGGGGGAATGGCATGGGGTGGGTGTCAGGATGGCTTTACTTCTGGGCGGGCATCATGTCGTCGACGGACTGGCCCTTCTCCAGCTTCTTCTCCATCTCAATCAGCAGCTTGATTCCATCAACCACCATCTGCACCAGCTCCACCTCAGAGAAGCCCAGTCTGTCAGCGTTAGAGATGTCAAAGACTCCGCCCACAGCAGCCGTGTCCACGCCGCCTGGTGGTAAGAATGCAAACAAAAAC
>NW_019463722.1:0-394 GCF_002814215.2 Seriola lalandi dorsalis
TGAAGCCTAAATGTAAAATCTGCGGTGAGAAATTGCCCGGCGTCGACGATCACCAATGCTACATTCAGAGTGTTCCGCCAGCCACACAACACAGCGAGAAATTGATTTTCTACGATTTTGAAACATTTCTCAATCAGGACGGCAACCACGTCCCTTTTCTGGTGTGTACAAAAACACTGAACGGTGTGGAGTGGGCCTCTTACGGTCTACAGTGCGCCAGAGACTTTGTCCTGCACTTCAGAAGACCATTTTACCAGGGAACTAAGTTCATAGCCCACAACGCAAAAGGTTTTGACAGCTACTTGGTCCTTAACAGCATGGTAGAGCTGGGTTTAGAACCCTCTCTCATCATGCAAGGAAGTAAAATCCTCAGCTTCACAGATACCGATTATGA
>NW_019463723.1:0-489 GCF_002814215.2 Seriola lalandi dorsalis
CTGCTTCTGCTTCTTCCTATATAACTATAACTCCTACTGTGTGCAGAGCAGGACCGGACAGTGAGGGGGGATTGTTTTTTATCATAATTGGCATTTTACATATATTGTATACGCACTGTATAATGTAAAGATACTGTACATCATGAAATAGCGAATTCTTCAAGTAAGAAACTCATGAAACAACCAGACTGATGTGAATTAAATTAGTTAAAAATCAAAGTACTTCATCACACTGATGCAAAAATCATATTAAAAAAATCTTCATTGTGATCTCGTACACCCCAGAACATAAAAGGCAGCGTTCGCCAAGTAAGGCAAGTTCATCTATATACATTTTGCAGTAGTGAGACGGTGATTTGGGTTAAAATAAGCTCTTGCAGTGGAAAACATAAAGGAAAAAGTCATTCAACCCGCCCCATCGTAAGTGAAGGCAGCATTTGGACACATTTGGATTTTATAACCTTGAGGGGAAGAAGCAGTTTGATAAGA
>NW_019463724.1:0-441 GCF_002814215.2 Seriola lalandi dorsalis
AGACAAAGAGATGACTGTCTTCACTGCAGTCAGAAGACAGGTTGCATTTCGCTAACTTTAAAAGTCACAGGCATCAGAACTGACAACTACGACAATAGTCACACATGTGAAAAACCACATATAATAGAAAGAGCGTGCTGTGGTTTCACTTGTGAAATTCAGAAGAATTCACTAGGTGGAAAAAATAACAGACTTATTCAGATATAGATCTTATTCAAACGTTCATTGCTACGTTCAGCCTCTAAATGTAGGATGGCACAGAAAGTGAAAATGATTTTTGCCTTACTGGTTACCATGATAATGGCATATATAGTTTAAACATATGGGTATTAAAATAATCAATATACACAATATTCAGTACCTGATAAAAAAAAAAAAGTATTGAATCCTGTCACTGCAACAGACACACTAATAAAAGACTCTATAATAATACCACATTTT
>NW_019463725.1:0-572 GCF_002814215.2 Seriola lalandi dorsalis
AGTCACACGATTTAAAGATGTTTTGTGTGAAAGAAAATTGTTCAGTCACCGGCATGCTACACACTCCTCCCCATACAATATATATGTATTTATTTATCATTTGTTTATTGTTATGATTATTTAATATCTACTCTGTATCTGAGAGTAAACGCTGACAGCATGTTATCTACTCTTTCACAGGTTTCTGCATGTTTGTGCTGAGTTTAGTGAAGAAACATTACCGCCTGCAGTTTTATATGGTGTGTATCAGCCAAGTAACCCTCCTCTTCCTCCTCCTCCTCCTCCTCCTCCATCCCCTTCCACTGCCTCCCACTCCCTCTGAGAAGATTTTTGGAAAACTCATTTTGTGCTGTGATGCTGCCATTGTAGAAGTCTTTACTCCCTCTTGTTGAACCGTATCACTGCTCACATTACTACGCACAATTTGATCGTGCATAAACGCAGAACTTCTGCAATGGCGTCAGCTTCATTTCACCTCACATACGTCTGTTGTGCTTTCTCTGCACCTTTTTTTTTTTTTTTGTGCACCACATTTCATTGGCCCAAACTAACTTTATTGACTATTTTGCATT
>NW_019463726.1:0-421 GCF_002814215.2 Seriola lalandi dorsalis
TATTAACTTTTCGTGTGAAATCATTGTAACTCCCAGAGAATACCTCTCTCTGTGAACTGTCTTCATATATCTTGAATTGTTCTGCAATGTCAGCCATTGATTCTTCTACAGTTTTGCCAGCAACGGTTGGCTCCCATGTTACGAACAATTCATATTCCTTTTCTAGAACGCCTTTGAGGTCAAGCCATAATTTACGCAACTTTCTTTTATATTGAGCTTCTTTTACATTTTTCAGTTTGCTGGAACCTTGAGGTGTTGCTGAGCCACTAAATCCACGGCTGTTTAGATCAATCCAACTTCCTCCTCTTGCCATTGGGTGGTCTTTCACAAAGAAATTGAGTCCTTTCTCTCGGATATTGTTGTTTTCATTTACGACCATATCCAGAGCCATGAGAATCAGAGGAAACGTCCGGAAATTTCT
>NW_019463727.1:0-476 GCF_002814215.2 Seriola lalandi dorsalis
TATAGATCAGCTCTAGCTTCTATATTAATACTGTGAAAGTATCAAAGCCTCAGTCCACAGAGAAATGCACACAGCCTGTATTCAGAAACTGAGCCTCAAAACCAGCCGTCAGGATTTCCTGTAACTTTGTGATGTCACAACAAAGCAGTCATCGCCCTAAGCCATGCCCCAAGCCCCGCCCACCTGGACCCACCTTGCAGGAATTGGTTTCTCTTAGTGTTTTACCTGAAATCTACTTTATTTTTATTCCATCACTCAGAAAACAGTCAGCCAATCAGAGGAGAGGCTCAGAGCCTCCTCTGTTCTGATTGGCTCACAGAACTGTTGTTACTAGAGCTCCAGAGAGAAACTACACTTAGACGTTTTTTGGTTCTTAAAACCACAAATATATCTTCTTGTGGACCAACCTTTCAAATAAAACAGCTGGCTTTAATAGAAATGAAAAACAAAGATTCTTGGTTGCCTCAGTTTGAATA
>NW_019463728.1:0-490 GCF_002814215.2 Seriola lalandi dorsalis
GTCATAAAAATGTTATAGTATGGTCAGGCATCAAATGACATAGTATAGTAAGGCATAAAAATGCCAAAAAACATCTACGTATAATATGGTATAAAAATGCCAAAAAACGTAATAGTATAGTATGGCATAAAACGTCAAAAATACATCATACTTTATTAGGGCATAAAAGGTCATAAAAATTTTATAGTATGGTCAGGCATCAAACAAGATAGTATAGTAAGGCATAAAAATGGCAAAAAACATCTACGTATAATATGGTATAAAAATGGCAAAAAATGTCATAGTATAGTATGGCATAAAATGTCAAAAATACTTCATACTTTATTAGGGCATAAAAGGTCATAATAACGTCATATTATGGTCAGGCATCAAATGACATAGTATAGTGAGACATAAAAATGCCAAAAAACATCTAAGTATAGTATAGGACAAAAAATTCCCCAAAAAACATCATGGTATATTAGGACATAAAAGGTCATAAAAACGTTAT
>NW_019463729.1:0-426 GCF_002814215.2 Seriola lalandi dorsalis
TGGAACACCTTTATTAAAAAACTGGACCTGTATGATGATCACATACATCATTATGAGGAAAAACTGCTTATTACGTAGACTTAATTCTTGCAAAGGGAACACAAGAGCATTGTCTTCCACTGTAAAAGACATCCTTCAGCCACCTGATACTTGCCCATATCATATGTACTGCATTGCTCAATGTAACACTTTCATGAACTTCTTTTTTTTTTTTTGATAATTTTCTTTATTGGAGGTAGTTTCACAAGTCGATTACATATTAACAAAAGCAGATCCAACCTTTTTTTCCATTTACTCTCCATGTATCCCTCCCAGCATCCCACCCCTCCCAACATCCCACCCCTCTCAGGAGAGAGCAGTTGTCTTTAAACAAGTAGAGATTCCAAGCAATCAATTCATACAAGTATACAAATATACAAATAAGGA
>NW_019463730.1:0-469 GCF_002814215.2 Seriola lalandi dorsalis
TTATACCTTAATATACTTTGCAGTTTCTGATGTTTTTATGCCTCAAAGCACTATACAATTTTTACTTTTTTTTGCCATACTATGTCCTTTTTTCACTTTTTTTAAAAACTATACTGTGTCCTTTTTCTCATTTTAGAGGCATTAATATACTATGACATCTGTATACCTTACCATATTATGATGTTTTTTGATGTTTTTATGCCTTAATATAGTATGTAGCTTTTCAGTTTTTTTTACCATACCATACTATGTCGCTTTTTTCACTTTTTAGGCCTTAAAATACAATGGCATCTTTATCCCTTAGTATATTATGACGTTTTTTGATGTTTTGATGCCTTCATATAGTATGCCATTTTTTCATTTTTTTGCCATACAAATACTGTCGTTTTTTCACTTTTTTTTTGCCATATTTAACTTTGTCGTTTTTTTTCACTTTTTAGGTTTTAATATACTATGACGTCGTTATACC
>NW_019463731.1:0-476 GCF_002814215.2 Seriola lalandi dorsalis
TTCCATATTGTTTGGCCATGAACGAGGGGTATCAGAGGAGAGGCCAGGTGTAGCTATTTCGCAAGCTGAGTTAACAAAAGTCAGAGCTGGCCATAGCGACCAGGGTTGATCTAACACATTGTTAGCTGTTTGATAGCGTAGTCAAGCTGAAGGCTCATGTTATCTACTACTGTTACTATTCGCTCTTCTTCGTCTTTATTTTGGGAGTGGGTTTTTGGTTTGCCCATGTACTACGCCTTGATTACTCTTATCCCTTACCTTTGTGTAGCATAGAGCAATTAGCAAAACAGAAAACAAGCGGAGCTTTGTGTGTTTGATATGTAGAGTCGGGGCTGCAGGCGAGAAGCTGAGTGGTACGTGGAGATGGAGGCGGGGATAATTTGCATATTCGTAGTTTGATGAATAGTAAATGAGGCAAAGATGTAGGGTTATATTTTAAGGCAGTGAAGAGATTTGCTCTTTGAAGCACAGGCAAA
>NW_019463732.1:0-496 GCF_002814215.2 Seriola lalandi dorsalis
ACCCTGTGTCGCACAAGGGGTACGCTGAAAAATGGCGTAAAAGGATGACAGAGGCCTATCAGGTTGCTAACAAAAATAGCCTCTCAGCTAGTGCTAAGGGAAAGTCCCACTATGATCAGAAGGTGAGGGGAGTAGTACTGAAACCAGGGGATAGAGTGTTGGTTAGGAACCTAGGAGAGCGGGGCGGACCTGGCAAATTACGCTCCTACTGGGAGAATTTATGTGGTCGGGGAACAGGTTTCAGATAACCCTGTGTATGTCGTCCACCCAGAGGTTAATGGTCAGGGAAGGACTAGAACCTTGCACCGAAACCTGCTCCTATTGGTCAATGATTTGCCAGTAGAGTTCCCACAACAACCAACTAAGCCAACCTCAAAACCAACACGCAGACAGGCAAATGATCGAGTGAGGGTTAAGAACCGCGACAAACAGACAGGAAATGCAGAGACCTCTGATTCAGATGATGATTCAGGTAGTGGTTATTGGCTGAGAGTAC
>NW_019463733.1:0-484 GCF_002814215.2 Seriola lalandi dorsalis
GTACAAACTTGGATTAGCTAACACAATGTGCCACATGAGTAATAGTTGATGGAAATGGTTGTTCATACAGAAATTTAGATATAAAAAAAAGTTTTAATATAAATCTTAAAAATCTTATTTATTTTAGCCATTTACAAAATACGGAGACGGAGAGAAACTCAAGGTTCATTGAAGAAACCTGCTCCTGACAAGGTTAGGTTCATAGATTCAGTTACCATAGTCATACTCAGAGGTTAACTTACTTCAGTACTTCAGTTTCTCAGGTGTGATTTTCCTCCCTTTCTGAAATGGAAAGCCCAGTTTCCCTCATTTAGGGTTAACAGACTCAGAGTTTTCACTATAAACCTGCTTTCTGACACGGGCCTCTGAACAGTAGCATCATTATGTATTGACACAGGCTTTCAATTTGGCTCCTCTGAGGATGTATTCACATGATTTTTTTGTTGTTTGTTTTTTGATATTATTCTTTTTTATTTTAGCTGCT
>NW_019463734.1:0-463 GCF_002814215.2 Seriola lalandi dorsalis
CCCCCGTTAATTTTTTTGTATATTGTATTCAATATAATATACAAAAAAAATATGTATTTTCGTATAAAGTGAGAGAGCCCGCCATTGTGTGACTGTTGACTGTGCCACTTCCTGCTCTTCTAGGTGCGTAATGGTTGTTTATTTGCTGTTATATGTAATGTTCCTGTGTATTATTATTATTGTGTATTACTGTAGGATCCCTAGTCAAAAAGTCTTATTAGTTTCCAAAAAATCTAATTTATAATCCTATAGGATAATATATATATATATATATATCTTATAGGGCTGGGACGATTATCCGACGTAATCGACGTTGTCGATTATAAAAAGTTTTCGACGTGGAATTTTAGTGTCGACGCGTCGTGTAAAACCACACAGGGTAAATGTTCTTAGAACAAAACCGGAACTTTCTAATGGGACCGTTTATATCCATCGTCTTTGGTTTACCCGGATACAAGCGCAG
>NW_019463735.1:0-459 GCF_002814215.2 Seriola lalandi dorsalis
ACAAACACAGACTGTTTTAGGATTTTCAGCTTTCATTAAAAGATAAATCACAGAACAGATTACAACACACCAAAAGCTTTATGACAAACTCTGACCACTGAGTCCTCAATTCAATTCAAAGAGCTGGATGTTGATCTGAGCCATCAACCTGGGGCTGGCCAGCACTGCCTCTCTGATGCCACATGATCCTTGAGACTGAATGACCAGCGAGTCCTCACGGTCCCTCTGGACCACGTGGCCACCGGGTGAAGACGCAGAGCTGGTTTCAAACAGCCTCCAGCAGGCGGCTAACACTGGCCCAGTTTGCAGGGCCCGAGTTCAGTCCAAGAAGACAGCTGAAAGATAATCAGAGAGCAGTGTGTGTTAATATAGATCTGATATTCATGAGAGGAAACAGTGATATCTGAAGTGAATCTCACCTCTGGAGACTCTCCTTCCAAGGACAGGAGGTGTTCTTCC
>NW_019463736.1:0-458 GCF_002814215.2 Seriola lalandi dorsalis
GATATCCAAACTTTGTACAGAAGCTTCGTGTGTTCAGAAAAAGAAAGTATACTCATATCCATGGTGACAATAAAACAGACTACTCTGTCTTATTCTGTAATGATAAAGAATTCAGAGACAAGATAAATATATAGAAATTATGATTATAGTTGTGTACGACAGCAGATGGAAACCAGAGGAGCGCAGGCTGTCGTAGCAGCACATTAATGCCCATCGTGTCACAATCACATAAGCTTTAAATGTCTGAGTGTCCACATACTTTTGACCATAAAACAACACTTTCTGAGTGGAATCAGAACCACACGGTGGATTTCCTGTATCACACCTGGAAGCATCTGTAACACATTAGGATCTGTATGATCCACAGCACCTTGCACCTGCACACTTTTTTTTTTTTGCATGGGTGGCCCCTGTGGGATGAATGTATTATTAAGCTGCAGCTCCTCTCATTTCAATAG
>NW_019463737.1:0-633 GCF_002814215.2 Seriola lalandi dorsalis
TACAATGACGTTTTTTGTCATTTTTATGCCTCCCGATACAATTTCATTTGATGCCTTACCATACTATGATGTTTTAATGACCTTTTATGCCTTAATATACTATTATGTTTTTTTGACATTTTATGCCATACTATACTATGACGTTTTTTGACATTTTTATGCCATACTATACAATGACGTTTTTTGTCATTTTTATGCCTCATTGTACTATGTTGTTTTATTACTCACCATACTATGAGGTTTCTATGACCATTTATGCCTTAATATACTATGATGTTTTTTTGACATTTTATGCCATACTATACTATGACATTTTTTGACATTTTATGCCATACTATACTATGATGTTTTTTGTCATTTTTATGCCTCCCAATACAATTTCATTTGATGCTTTACCATACTATGATGTTTTAATGACCTTTTATGCCTTAATATACTATTATGTTTTTTTGACATTTTATGCCATACTATACTATGACGTTTTTTGTCATTTTTATGCCTCATTGTACTATGTTGTTTTATTACTTACCATACTATGAGGTTTCTATGACCATTTATGCCTTAATATACTATGATGTTTTTTTGACATTTTATGCCATACTATACTATGACGTCTTTTGACATTTTTATGCC
>NW_019463738.1:0-524 GCF_002814215.2 Seriola lalandi dorsalis
GATTTATTTACTGTAACATAATCACTCAGAGAGAAAGTTAGAAGAGACAGACTATCTCTCTTATTGAGTCTCTCACACAGCTCACAGCCTCCGTCTGGATCCACAATAGTTTGTCTTTATTTACTTCAGCTCCAGAATGTAACAGACTTTTATTAGAGGCAGGTCTTTATGTCTAACTCCTTCTGTTTGATATGTAGAGTTGGTCATAGTCATTAGTATGAAACCTCGTTACCGATGACTTCTCTCTCTCCCTCCCTCTCTCCTGCTCTCTCTGCTCTCTGATGCATCAAACTAGTTAAATAACTTCTTTAAAACAATTTCTTAGAAATAAATTGCTTTGAGAAAGTATCAGTTGAATAGAATAAATATTGATGCATGCATATTAGAACAAGAGTGAATCAATTCCTCAAATTATTTAATTATTTATTAACCTGAAGTTTTTGACTTTATCAGCTCATCAAATATGTCTGGTTCAACCTCAGTATCTGATGGATGAATGAAGATGAACACGCCTTCAGTTAGAA
>NW_019463739.1:0-553 GCF_002814215.2 Seriola lalandi dorsalis
GTAGAGTATCCAATTAGCCTAGTCCCCATTTGCATGTCTTTGGACTGTGGGAGGAAGCCGGAGTACCCGGAGAGAACCCACACTGGCACGGGGAGAACATGCAAACTCCACACAGAAAGATCCCACGGCCGAGCCGGGACTCGAAACCAGAACCTTCTTGCTGTGAGGCTGTGTATGAAATGCGCTAAATAAATAAAATGCTATATAAATAAAACTGCCTTGCCTTGCCCTCTACTGGTTTTAAACTTTCAGAGTCAAGCATCCCCCATTCTCAGGTGGGCATGTATGTAAATGCTTATGCAGGAATGTGGTTAGAGTGTAAATGACCTGTTTTAACCCTGAGTTCACAGCCTCCCTTATTTGGGGAGTGGCAACACCTATGCTGTAAATTCTCAGTTTAAGTGAATCACCTCTGAATTCTATAGAGTGTAAATGACCTTTTTCAACCCTGAGTTCACAGCCTCCCTTATCTGGGGAGTGTCAACACTTATGCTGTAAATTCTCAGCTTAAGTGAATCCCCTCTGAATTCTTCCTTTGACAAATGAAGTTTTT
>NW_019463740.1:0-514 GCF_002814215.2 Seriola lalandi dorsalis
GTTGAAATGTCTGACACATGTTAAATACTTTATCATTTATCAAACTGACTTCAATTAAAATGAATTATTTTTATTAATTAATACATTTAGTTTATAAAGTCATAAATAAAAAAAATCATTCGTTCAGCTGGACTAAAAACATAGAGTGACTCATCTGCTCAGTGAAGAGTTCTGACTTTATATTATTGTATTGGACAGGTTGGACTGGACAGGTAGGACAGGACTGGATGGGACAGGTAGGACAGAACTGCACAGGCAGGACTGCACAGGTAGGACTGGACTGGATGGGACTGGACAGGTAGGACAGGACTGGACTGGACAGGTAGGACAGAACTGCACAGGCAGGACTGCACAGGTAGGACTGGACTGGATGGGACTGGACAGGTAGGACAGGACTGGACTGGACAGGTAGGACAGAACTGCACAGGCAGGACTGCACAGGTAGGACTGGACTGGATGGGACTGGACAGGTAGGACAGGACTGGACTGGACAGGTAGGACAGAACTGCACAGG
>NW_019463741.1:0-467 GCF_002814215.2 Seriola lalandi dorsalis
GGCTTTTATGCCTTTAATGGACAGCACAGTGGAGAGTGACAGGAAACGGGGAGGCAGAGAGAGGGGGAATGACTTGCAGTGAAAGGCCGTCCGATGCGGGATTCGAACCAGGGCCGACTGCAGCGAGGACTGTAGCCTCTACACATGGGGCGCCTGCTTAAACCACTACGCTACACGACGCCCCTCGGTAGTTGTTTTTAACAAAGACAAAGTCGCTGAGGATCAGTAACGTCTCCAGATCAACTCCGAACAACGGAAAAAAAAAACTTGAAAACTGCTCTGGTGGATGCTTATACTTCAAGATCGCTGATTCGCTCATTTCGCTGAAGCCGAGGGTCCGGGCCAGCCCACTGCCCCATAGACCCCCAGAGACGCTGAGCATCCGATGGGCGGGACAAAGCCCAGCATTTATCCAATGACCGTCTAGTTTGGCTGCAGTGGAACAACCCACTCTCTGCTTCCCCATT
>NW_019463742.1:0-495 GCF_002814215.2 Seriola lalandi dorsalis
CTCTCCCCTTATATCCAGACATAATCCCACACCAAATAGAATTACCAGTGGACAGGGTTGTAAAGATTTACTCAATAAATTGATCTTATGGCAAACAACAGTGGGCGGATTAGCTGGATAAAAAAGAGAGATCAAACCCGGAGAAGAATCGAATCCACCTCTTCAGAGTAAGAGGGATTTAGGGTTTAAAACCAAAAGTGGAATTCACTAATGTATTTTTCAAATTGAAATACATGGAAATGAGGCTCCTCGTCCGTCATGTGTGACATATACCCCTCAGGTTGCCCAGGAGGCTGTGTGCTGTTCTGTTCTGTGCTCTCTGGTTCTATGATAGAGGTCAAAGCAGCACACCTGAAATTCACAGCCTCTGGATATACTTATTTACGCTTGGTGTATTTATTACCCCCCCACCAGAGAAAACGCATTATGTGTTCACCTCTGACGTTTATGTATGATATTACGAGACTAACTACAGATTTGACTCACGTGTGGCTG
>NW_019463743.1:0-447 GCF_002814215.2 Seriola lalandi dorsalis
AAAAAAACATCACAGTATAGTAAGGCATAAGAATATAAAAAAGTGGTATTATAGTAAGGCATGAAACATAATAGTTTAGTAAGGCATAAAATATCATAGTATAGTAAGGCAAAAAAGTGTCAAAAAACGCCATAGTATATTAAGGCATAAAAACATCAAAAAACATTATAGTGTAGTAATGCATAAAATATCATAGTATAGCAAGGCATAAATTTTTTTTAAAAACAGTGGTATTATAGTAAGGCATAAAAATGTCAAAAAAAGTCATAGTATAGTAAGTCATAAAAATGTCAAAAAACGTCATAGTATATTAAGTCATAAAAATGTCAAAAAACGTCATAGTATAGTAAGGCATAAAAATGTCAAAAAACGTCATAGTATATTAAGTCATAAAAATGTCAAAAAGCCACATAGTATAGTAAGGCATAAAACATCATAGTATACTAA
>NW_019463744.1:0-395 GCF_002814215.2 Seriola lalandi dorsalis
CTATCCAGGATCTGAGGGAAAAGCATGACGGTTAGATCAAGACTGATAGATTTCATTATTCAAATTGTTCAGCGATGTGTCTCTTACTCTTTAGTCAGATCACTTCCATCGACCCACTTCCATCTCCCATCTTCAACTCTCAGGCCAATCCAGTATCCTCTGGTTCCAGAACTTACCCAGCTGTGTTCAATGATGTATTCCTGAGGACAATGGAGAGACAGTTATCAGAGATATTTAAATACCACAAGTACACTGTGATTTAACTTCATATAGGCTGTCTTTAATGTTTCCACAGTTTTCTCTTTACCTTTTCTTTTTCATCAACTACAACAACCAAATCTGAAGCCTTTCCTCTGCAGTTTTCTTGAGCTTCTCTCCAGTTTTTCTGTTCATCA
>NW_019463745.1:0-599 GCF_002814215.2 Seriola lalandi dorsalis
ATAGTATGGCATAAAATGTCAAAAAACGTCATAGTATAGTATGGCATAAAATGTCAAAAAAACATCATAGTATTTTAAGGCACAAAATGTCCTAAAAACATCATAGTATGGCAAGGCATTAATCGTCATCGTATATTAAGGCATTAAAAATGACAAAAAACGTCATAGTATAGTATGGCATTATATGTCAAAAAAATGTCATAGTATAGTATGGCATAAAATGTCAAAAAAACATCATAGTATTTTAAGGCACAAAATGTCCTAAAAACATCATAGTATGGCAAGGCATTAATCGTCATCGTATATTAAGGCATAAAAATGACAAAAAACGTCATAGTATGGTAAGGCATTAAACGTCATAGTATAGTATGGCATAAAATGTCAAAAAAACATCATAGTATTTTAAGGCACAAATTGTCATAAAAACATCATAGTATAGTAAGGCATCAAACGTCATAGTCTATTAAGGCATAAAAATGACAAAAAACGTCATAGTATAGTATGGCATAAAATGTCAAAAAAACATCATAGTATATTAAGGCACAAAATATCATAAAAACATCATAGTATGGTAAAGCATTAAAAGTCATAGTATATTA
>NW_019463747.1:0-427 GCF_002814215.2 Seriola lalandi dorsalis
TGTGTGTATAATAAATAGTAAGGATAGATATGAATATGCTAAAATAAATACAGTATTAGGTAGTAGAACCTGAACTTGCTGGTTCTGGATCAAACAGTCTCTTTGTCTTACTTGTAAAAAAGTTACTGAAGCATCTATCTGGACAACAGCCGCAGGAACAGGCTGAATTCTACTAAATCACTAAAACCTCAACATCATACATTTATGCCACTTGAAGTGTTTGTCAGTACGGTTTGTGATTTGCACTAATGATACTTTTTGCTACAGACCAACATTAGATGTTACTCACCAGTCTAACAGAAAAGTCTCATCTCGTTACTCGCCCACCTGAGCTGTCGCCTGTGGTGGAAAAACACACCAGCATTCACCCGTGTTTTGCTTCTTTGCCGTTGAAGGAAGTGTCTTGTCGGAGCGGTTCTTCGGGATG
>NW_019463748.1:0-516 GCF_002814215.2 Seriola lalandi dorsalis
TCTTTCCAACAAGTGTTGGCTTTCCATCCAAACCTAATAACCTCCTGTTATTAACCAGACATTTAATGTGTTCAATTTTAAGCAGCTTTCAGAGCTGGGTCAGAGGTCAAATCTGGTCTCTATATTTAAGCTATTTCAGGATAGCATTATCTGATTTACTGGAGTAATACCTCATTGTAAAGCTTAGATTCTCTTCTTTCCAACAAGTGTTGGCTTTCCATCCTATCACACACCTCCGGTTATTAACCAGACATTTAATGTGTTCAATTTTAGGCAGCTTTCAGTGCTGGGTCAGAGGTCAAATCTGGTCTCTATATTTAAGCTGGTATTTCTGGCTAGCATTATCTGATTTACTGGAGTAATACCTCATTGTAAAGCTTAGATCCTCTTCTTTCCAACAAGTGTTGGCTTTCCATCCTGTTTCACACCTCCTGTTATTAACGAGACATTTAATGTGGTCAATTTTAGGCAGCTTTCAGAGCTGGGACAGAGGTCAAATCTGGTCTCTATATTTAA
>NW_019463749.1:0-455 GCF_002814215.2 Seriola lalandi dorsalis
AACCATACGATGAAATGAATGTATTTTAGCACATGTTATAAAACATTAACCCCTTACAGGTGCCACACAAGCTAGAAATATGAACCTGATTGGACAATTAGCAATTGACAGTCCAATCTACAGTCCAGTCTACAACAATGAATTACTTCATTGATAAATTTATCAATCTCATATCGGAAGCCATGACTTCTCGATTCAATGGATCTCCAGTCTCTAGGTCAAAAGAAAACAACAGGACAACAACTGGGTGTAAATAAAGGAGTTTATTAACTAAACTACTATCTACAGAGTAAATGCAAGGTGTAATAATCATAAAGATGAAAATAATAATGAAATGAGCAGTGTGATGAGTTGGTAATGGTGGGAGAGAATATGTTATGGCTATACACTATGGCTATACAGCTAATGATGCTACATCTACAAATTAGGTTTGATGATTAAATATTGCTATATTT
>NW_019463750.1:0-497 GCF_002814215.2 Seriola lalandi dorsalis
AGAAGAGATTTGTATTTGTTCAAGTCTGAATGTGAATTATGAACAAATGATCAGAGGTGAAGTTAAACAAAAACATGTAAAAGGAAGAAAGGGTTTTTGTCAACATGTGTCCTGATAGAGAAGAAAACTGTAAAACGCTGCGCTCAAAAGTTCCCACACTGAAGTTACAAGGGTAAAACTTTGCAGTTGTCGGTGTCTCACACTGGGAGCGCTGCGTACTGAGTTTTATGGTTTTCTGCTGTGTCTGTACATAGATATCCACAAAAGCATTTCTTCTTTCCCAGTCTGTTTATCCTCACCACTGATCATTTGTTTAGATTCATATTCTTCTTGAACAAATATAAATCTTGTCGTCAAAAACAAAAACGTCAAAAACGTTTTTTCCTTCCCCCCACATGCAGATTAATTTCACAGGTTTAAAAAGGTTGAATTAAACTACAATATTAGTTAAAACGATAGTTAATTTCTGTTAAAAACAGTTTTTGTAATTGCATTTC
>NW_019463751.1:0-406 GCF_002814215.2 Seriola lalandi dorsalis
ACTATGACGTTTTTTGACCTTTTTATGCCTCACTGTAGGAAAACCTTTTGTGCTGTATTATACTGTGACGTTTTTTGATGTTTTTTTGCCATACTTTACTACAACGTTTTTTGATGTTTTTTTGCCTTACTATACGATGATGTTTTTTTGTTTTTTTTGCCATACTATACTATGACGTTTTTTGACGATTTTATGCCTTACTATAACAAGACATTTTATGTCTTATTATACTGTGACATTTTTTGATGTTTTTTGCCATACAATACTATGACGTTTTTTGACGTTTTTATGCCTTACTATACACTATGACGTTTTTTGGAATTTTTATGCCTTCCAATACTATGTTGTTTTTTGATGTTTTTTTGCCATACTATACTATGACGTTTTTTGACAATTTTTTGCCTTA
>NW_019463752.1:0-427 GCF_002814215.2 Seriola lalandi dorsalis
TTTTTTTTTTTTTTTTTTTTAAACCCTGTGGGCTTCAGTAAGTGGCTGAGCCCAAAACTGGGCCAGAGTGTCAAATATGCATGTTAGACTGATGGTTTTGAAATAGGCATTGGATCTATTAATACTTGCACACCAGATACGCCATGAATAAATCAGGAGCAGAGAGGAGAAAGAGCGAGTGAGGCAGTGAGGGCACGGTCCTGAACAATGTACAGCAGAGTCTGGTGTCGGCTTATTGTCTGCTGCTGCTGCTGCTGCTGCTAGTCAGCCAGGGCCAAACGCTTGAGATTAGTACAATTGCCTTAGGATTAAGCGAGGAACAATGATGTGTTTACAAGCCTCACTTAGCAGAATTGACGTTACAAACTCTGGCAGGTTATCAGATGGTACTGCAGGGTACACATAATGTTGCAGCCAGCCACAACGG
>NW_019463753.1:0-381 GCF_002814215.2 Seriola lalandi dorsalis
ATGGTCTTTGATAGTACGGCTGTTGGTGATGAATAAAATATGACAGTGAGTTTTATGTCTCAATTCACAAGTGTAACATTAAGTTAATTCAATTATTATTATTATCTATTATATATCTTTCTAATTATTTCTTACTGGCATTTTGCAGTTTTTCTTTCTTGTACTGTCCACTTTGCTGCTGTAGCACTGCAAAATTTCTCCAGTGTGGGACTAATAAAGGAATATGTTATCTCTTATTTATCTATGTTAGCTCTGACTGGACAGTCACTACACAAGTTGTATATCGTCACCTTCCTAAAATAATGGCCTAAGTCATTTTTTGACAAAAATGTTTTTTTTGCCTAAATCACCCCCTCATGATGCTGGCCACCTCTGGTAAAA
>NW_019463755.1:0-513 GCF_002814215.2 Seriola lalandi dorsalis
AGTCTGCCTAATTGGTCTCTCTGCATCTGAGTCCTCTTTATAGTCCAGGCCTGACAAAAAGCCTTTCAAAGAGGGTGAAGGAGGCATTTCTGGACAGCATTTCTGTTCAGAGATTTTAAAAATAAATCTGAAATCATGGCAGCAGTCAAGATTGTGAACTCCATCTGCGCCAGAAGCCTTCAGAGGAGGCTATTTTCCGCCCAGGTGGAAGATACTGAAGCGGAGAACACAGAATTGTTGCTGCATACGGGTCCACGTCAGATGGCTAAGCAGAGGCAAGTTTCTGAACTGCTGCCTGAAGTGAAAGATTTTCTCAGGCAGTCTAAAGATGCTCTGTGCGCCCAGCTGGATGATGAGCAGTGGCTCATGGACTTCTCACTGACTTGACTGGCACTCTGAATGAACTGAATTTAGAGTTGCGGGGAAAAAACAAAACAATTGAAATGATCAGCTCTGTCAACACTTTCAAGCGCAAACTACATCTAGTGAGATCAGTGGAGTCCCACTTTAATT
>NW_019463756.1:0-790 GCF_002814215.2 Seriola lalandi dorsalis
AAAGGTTCATGTTGAACTCCACTTCTCAATCACACAGTTTCTGTCCTCAAACATTTTCTCTGACACAAAAAGCAGGAACGAAACAATCAGAGTGAAACTGTGGATCATGTTCAGCTCATATAACAGTCCTTCACAGCTGGACAGAGTCACATCACACAAACACAAGAGTTAATGATGTTGCTGCTGCTGAAAGGTGAATTCAGACTCAACACTGATTCATTTTAGCCTCATGTCGATGAATTTCACCTCTGGACTGTTTTTACAGTCACTCTGTCTATTGACCAGACAGACAGCAGCTGAAGTCGACGAGGAATCAACACAAACTGTCAGTGTGTTTGTTCATGTGACAGTTGATCAGACTGATCTGAGAATTTACTACAGACTCCAGTTGTCTCTGTTATTTCCCTCCTCATCCTCTGATTCTTCCTCTTCTCTCTGTAGATTCATCACCAGGAGTCTCAACAAATCTGACTCAGTCTGAAACATTTTCAACTTTATTTTCTTCATGTTCAGTCTGAACAAACTGAAACATTTTTGAAAACTAAATAACAAATGAACAATTAAAGTTACTTGAGTATAAAAACACAAATATGAAGTAACTCACCAGGGACAGGAACATACGTCTCAGCATGAACCTGATGTCTGATTTCCTCCTGTGTGGCTACACAGCGATAGGTGTCGGTCTTGGTCACAGTAGTTTGGAGGATAATGTCGTAGCTGCCTCCTCTTTCAGAGACCTGTGGTTCTTCAGCAGGAAGAGTCTTTCCATCACTGTCCTGCCACTGGACAT
>NW_019463757.1:0-575 GCF_002814215.2 Seriola lalandi dorsalis
CCAGAGAATCAAACTCCTCTCCTCCATCAACATCCGTCCCTCTGAAATGAAGCCGACAAAACCATGACGCTGCTTTATGTTTCTGTCTCTGTGTCCTCAGAGTCCAGAGGACAGGTCACAGTGACTCAGCCTGGAGCAGTGAGCTCTGCTCTGGGACGCTCCGTCACCATCAGCTGTAGGGTCAGTCGTCAGGTTTCGAGCTGCAGCAGTGCTAATTGTTTGAGCTGGTATCAGCAGAAAGATGGAGAAACTCCTAAATTGCTCATTTACTATACTAACCAACGAATGTCAGGGATTCCAGGTCGTTTTACAGGCAGTGGATCAAACACTGACTTCACTCTGACCATCAGTGGAGTCCAGGCTGAAGATGCAGGAGTTTACTACTGTCAGAGTTATCACTATATCAACAGTCAGCTTGTGTTCACACAGTGAAAAAGCGTCGTACAAAAACCTCCCTCAGTCAGACTGAACAGAAACTGAACTGACTGCTGCAGCTGGAAGATACTGCAGAGACTGATACAGTTCACTGAAGACACACACACACACACACACACACACACACACACACACACACA
>NW_019463758.1:0-449 GCF_002814215.2 Seriola lalandi dorsalis
GCAGATGTGTACAGTGGAGGGGCAGACTAAAATATCTCAACAACTCCTGGATGCACTGCCATGAAATTTTATACAGAAATTCACTGTCTCCAGAGGATGAAGCTTAATGACTCGATGACTCTTTGACCTTTCATCTAATGTCACCGTGGAGATGACATTTGTGGTTTTGCGTGAAATGTCTCAACTTTTGGATGGATTGCCATTAAACTTTCTACACACATGAAATGAATTTTCATAACTTTTCTTATCACCAGGACCAAATATTAATCTGTGAATGATTGTCTTCTTTGATCAGCTGTTGCTATCATTTGGGAAAGGGCTGTAATTTCTGACAGTATCTGGTTAATTCATGTGACTATCAGCTCTTGACAAAAAGAAACGAGAAATTTGCCTTAATGAGAATGACCACACACCCGCACAACAGAGAGTAAAGGCCGACAGATGTAAAG
>NW_019463761.1:0-399 GCF_002814215.2 Seriola lalandi dorsalis
AAATGTTTTAGTCTTGAGAAAAACAAAACCTTTCCATGGACTGCATGTTGGTCAGTCAGACCAACAGAGACGTGCATATACTGTACGTTAACATATTTTAGTTTGAAGAGACCCGTTGAGGTGCACTCACTTCCTTTGACCCGAAAAACACCAGACGACTTAAACACTGTGTTTTTAAATAAAGTTGCGTCTTACTTTTTTATCATCTCTGCTGCCTTACAACCGCATGTGATGTGTGTTTAACTACACACACACACACACACACGCACACACACACACGCACACACACACAGTGGTAATCAGAATTTGATCGAGTGCACTTTATCACAAGGTTTTTTTAGTGTATGAAAACACAGACACAGACACACACACACACACACACACACACACACACACACA
>NW_019463762.1:0-471 GCF_002814215.2 Seriola lalandi dorsalis
TGACGTTTTATGCCATACTATACTATGACGTTTTTTGGCATTTTTCTGACATACTTTCCTTTGACCTTTTTTGGCATTTTTATGCATAATTATATCATTTCATCTCATGTCACACCATACTATGAGGTTTTTATGACCTTTTATGCCTTAATATACTGTGATGTTTTTATGACCTTTTATGCCTTAATATACTATGATGTTTTTTGGCATTTTTATGCATAATTATATCATTTCGTCTCATGCTTTGCCATACTATGATGTTTTTATGACCTTTTATGCTATACCATACTATGATGTTTTTATGACTTTTTATGCCTTAATATAGTATGACATATTTTTGACGTTTTATGCCATACTATACTATGACGTTTTTTGGCATTTTTTTGGCATAGAATACCTTGACGTTTTTCTGCATTTTTCTGCATAATTATATTATTTCGTCTCATGCCATACCATACTATGATGTTTTTA
>NW_019463763.1:0-732 GCF_002814215.2 Seriola lalandi dorsalis
CAATTACTTACCCTACTTACCTTACTTACCTTTTGAAAAATTACAATTATCCACCTTACCTTCCTACTAAAAATTACAATTACTTACCTGTTAAAAAATTACTTACCTTACTTACCTGAAAAAATTACAACTACTTACCTTACTTACCTGTTGAAAATTACAACTACTTACCTGAAAAAATTACAATTACTTACCTTACTAACCTTTTGTAAAAATCTAAAATCACAATTACTTACCTTACCTACCTATTAAAAAATTTTAAAAAATTAATACTTACTTACCTATTAAAAAATTACAAATACTTACCTTACTTACCTGTTATTTACCTTGCTTACCTAATAAAAATTTCAATTACTTATCTACTTACCTATTAAAATTACAAATACTTACCGTGCTTACCTGAAAAAACCACAACTACTTACCTCACTTACCTGTTAAAAATTACAATTACTTACCTGTTAAAAATAAAACTACAATTACTTACCGTACTTACCTACTAAAAATTTAAAAAAAATTACAATTACTTACCTTACTTACCTGAAAAAAATCACAACTACTTACCTTACTTAACTGTCAAAAAATAAAAATTACAATCTTACTTACCTAATAAAAACCAACCAAAAAAAATTACAATTAAAAATTACAATTACTTACCTAATAAAAACTACAATCACCTACCCCACTTACCTGTTAAAAATTAAAAATTACTAAGCATCAAACCGAAGAAAAAAA
>NW_019463764.1:0-471 GCF_002814215.2 Seriola lalandi dorsalis
AGGCTCAAACATGTGGCTGAGTCTCTCTGATGTTTCCTGCTCTAACCTGATGCTATCTGCTCTTTCACCTGTCCACCTGGAGCAAGCAGGTGGTGGGCGGGGCTCAAGGCCTGATCCAGATTTATCAATCAGGAAGTTAGAGGAGATGAGCTTCAGACCCGGTTTTTATGTATGAAAACCATGTTAAACAAAATATTAATAATAGCAGAGGATATTTACAGAGTTTAAAACATGTCTGGAGGAACTTTAAATAAGAGAACTTAGGAGTTACTGAGAATTATTGCATGTTCTTTTGGAAAAAGCTACACAGCCAAGGACAACATGTACCTGAACAGTCTGTCCACTAAACACACAAAGACAAAATGAATCAATCCTCCACTGAACTCCCAGAAACAGAGCCTAACCCTTTGTATTTATTATTATCACATTATGATAAAACAATATTTAGGAATGCGTTGCTGCCCAACACTT
>NW_019463765.1:0-508 GCF_002814215.2 Seriola lalandi dorsalis
TGTGAGAGTCAGCCTCCTCACCACCTGCTCTCTGTGAACTCTTAGAAAGCGTGAATCCAATTACCCAAATAATAAACACCCTCTGCCGTCCATCATTGACGAACACACTCACACACTCGCTGGCACACAACTGTTGTTTTGTTCTTGGCCTCTTTTTGCCGTGTTTTTTTCCACTTGTCTCTGCAGGACCAGTGTAATTATTGACAACACCGTGTCTCATAATAACAATGCAAACATGCACACACACACACACACATACACACACACATACACCCGCAATGCGTCAGCGCAAGTGAAATTGCCTTTGCTCTCAAATTGAAGTAACAGCAATCAAGAGTGAGAGCTGATATTTCTGTTTGAAGCAAACTGTGAATAATACTGTGATTGCTTGATGACAGTCGACGCCTCGGCAGAAAGACGTTGTCCAGTAATTTCCACACCGCTTTTTGCACTTCACTGTTTTGTCACGGTGGCTGCCTTCCTTTTTAGTGGGTGTGTGTGTGTGTGT
>NW_019463766.1:0-689 GCF_002814215.2 Seriola lalandi dorsalis
ATTTTATTAATCATGGGTTTACCTGAGCACCCTCCCTCCTCAGTTGGACAGTATCTTGCCTCTCTTAATAGGACTGAGTAATCCATTTTGTTGAGCTTCGCATCCTTGCTTGCGTTGAACTTCAGGAAGAAAACGTAGACGATATATCTTTAGCCCTCCTGGCATATTTATTTCAGACTTAACTTGGTATAACCTTCATGACCGAACATGTGCACGCACAGACAGACTGAACAACAAATCGGGGTGTGTCCCAAAACAAAAACCAATGGCATCCGTGCACAGCGCCACACCGTGGTGAACACGCAACACCACAATTGTACAACGACAATACATTCACACACAACAACTGAGTACATCTAATTGTATCTCTTAACACCCCCACTTGTACTCAGGTTGTGGAATTTCAAAACTTAAAGAAAATCACACAGTAAAATACAGTGCAGATGTGGACCTTTTCCATTCTTTAGATACCAAACATAATACCTGCCAACTTTTTCAGTTTGACTTTGGTGACAGGCTTAGTCATAACATCTGCAACCATCTCCTCAGTACTACAATAAATCAGATTCATTTTTCTCTCATTCACAATGGACCTTATGAAGTGATATTTAATGTCCACGTGTTTGCATCTTTGCCTGCTTACAGGGTTTTTGGCTACTGCAATTGTTCCCTGGTTATCCTCATACACT
>NW_019463767.1:0-476 GCF_002814215.2 Seriola lalandi dorsalis
CTCAGGTTCTCCTCCGACAGCAGGGACGGAAACACGGCGGCCAGACGCCTCGCCAGGTGCCGCAGGTCCTCCCTGCCCTTCATCACCAGCTGACCTGAGCACAGCAAATACATTTAATATGACAGCAATCAGTTTTACTCTGATTTCCCTGAACACTTCAGCAGTTTATCTTTCACCTATTCCGGGAATATTCCACCAGATTAACCAGAATGTTTTCAGATGTTTTTCAGAGATCCTTCAGGAATATTCAAGACGTTTAACTGGAATATTTTTGCAGATATTTTCAGAATGAACTGAAATAACTTGTTGAACTCATCAGCATCATTCACACTGAAATCATGTCCGTTATTGTCGCTTGTTGTTCTCATTTTATTATTGTATTTATTGTTGGTTTTAACCAGCTTGTGAAGCCAAAGGCAGATTTCCACATTTGTGGACAATAAATTCCAGGAACAAATGATTATTACCTGAATTTT
>NW_019463768.1:0-353 GCF_002814215.2 Seriola lalandi dorsalis
TCCTCTCATCATTTGTAACGGTGACTTTAAAGTCCGTGGTCATGATACGTTTGCATTATTTTGTCCCCCCCCCCCACTTCCTGTACAGTATGTCAACTCCGCCCTTACCTCTGGGGGTATAAAGCTGTTCTGATTACAGCGCTCACTGGATACTGATTAGACATCAGCTCCGATCAATGGTGGGAGTTAAATCCAGTCTCCGAACACCTACAAACACGTAGCAGCTCAATATGAAGTCACTTTGAACGTAAATCAAACAGCTGTGTGGAAATATCACAACGTCACAAAGTGCAATGGAAAGAAATAATCACGATGTACATGAAGCATGTGACTGACGCGTCACTCAACCTTCT
>NW_019463769.1:0-538 GCF_002814215.2 Seriola lalandi dorsalis
AATCATTAGTTGACCACTTATTCACTCGTGTTTATCTTACGATATTGAGTGTGTTATTAGGAATGAATGCGCGTTCATGTGTCTTAGGATAGAACATATACACAAGAAACAAACACCTGCATGTACGGTTTATCTCCTGGGTGTTTCCTATTGGTTGTAATCACAAGCTGATATGTAATCAAGCAATCTGTATTCATGTCTTTGTCACTTGTTCTTTCTTCTATAAAAAGCTGTGCCTGACTGTATTGTTGGAACAGGGAAAGATTAAACTGTGTGCGAGTCTTGTCCCCTTACTGATCAATAATAATCTTTTTTATTAATCTTTGATCGATACGTGTATATGTGTCTGTGTCCTTTAACAGCTGCTACACAGAAAACTGCTGGGCTGCTTGGGCTCAGCTAATGTAATATGTTACTGCTGGGGTTTAAACAAATGTATTAATAATTGATTAGTTTATCAGCAGAAAATAAGTTCATTACTATAAACTATAAATTTGTTGTTTATCAAATTTCTCAAGTTTCTCAAATGGGAATTTAC
>NW_019463770.1:0-491 GCF_002814215.2 Seriola lalandi dorsalis
TGACATTTTAATCCATACAATACTATGAATTTTTTTGATAATTTCATGCCATATGATAATTTGATATTTTTTGACATTTTTATGCCATAGTATACTATGACGTTTTTTTTTACATTTTTATCCAATACTATACTATGACATTTTTTAAATATTTTTATACCATACGATACTATGACATTTCAATCCACACAATACTATGAATTTTTTTTACCTTTTTATGCTATATTATACTATGACGTTTTTTGACATTTTTATGACATACTATACAATGACGTTTTTTTTTAAATATTTTTATACCTTACTGTACTATGACATTTTAATCCACACAATAGTATGAATTTTTTTCATAATTTTATGCCATACTATACTATGACATTTTTTTTACATTTTTATGCCATACTATACTATGACGATTTTTGACATTTTTATGCCATACTATACTATGATGTTTTTTTTATATTTTCATACCTTACTATACTATGACATTTTAA
>NW_019463771.1:0-460 GCF_002814215.2 Seriola lalandi dorsalis
CTAGTAGAGTGTAGTAGAGTGCAGTAAAGTGAAGTAGAGTCCAGTAGAGTCCAGTAGAGTCTAGTAGAGTGTAGTAGAGTGCAGTAGAGTGCAGTAGAGTCTAGTACAGTCCAGTAGAGTGCAGTAGAGTCCAGTAGAGTGTAGTAGAGTCTAGTAGAGTGCAGTAGAGTCCAGTAGAGTAGAGTAAAGTGCAGTAGAGTCCAGTAGAGTCTAGTAGAGTGTAGTAGAGTGCAGTAGAGTCCAGTACAGTGCAGTAAAGTGCAGTAGAGTCCAGTAGAGTCTAGTAGAGTCTAGTAGAGTGCAGTAGAGTGCAGTAAAGTCCAGTAGAGTCTAGTAGAGTGTAGTAGAGTGCAGTAGAGTGCAGTAGAGTCCAGTAGAGTGCAGTAGAGTGCAGTAGAGACTAGTAGAGTCCAGTAGAGTCTAGTAGAGTGCAGTAGAGTGCAGTGGAGTCCAGTAGAGT
>NW_019463772.1:0-491 GCF_002814215.2 Seriola lalandi dorsalis
ACAGTTCTTTTATACGCGGGGTGGAGACGAGAGAAGGGCCCAGCTGATCAGGAGATATGGCTGGCAGCTGGAGCATCGAAGGTGCGGAGGAAAGGCGGAACACTCGCAGGAAATCCCGGTGACGTCACAGGCATCCGCTCTCGCAGGGTCAGGGTTACTATACAATGACTTTTTATGCCTTACTATACTCTGACGTTTTTATGACTTTTTATGCCTTACTACATTATGAAATTTTTATGACTTTTTATGGCTTACTATACTATGACTTTTTATACCTTACTGTACTATGACGTTTTTATGACTTTTTATGCCTTACTATACTATGACATTTTTATGACTTTTTATGCCTTACTATACTATGACGTTTTTATGACTTTTTATGGCTTATTATACTATGACATTTTTATGACTTTTTATGCCTTACTATACTATGACATTTTTATGACTTTTTATGCCTTACTATACCATGACTTTTTATGACTTTTTATGCC
>NW_019463773.1:0-369 GCF_002814215.2 Seriola lalandi dorsalis
TAGTTAAGGAAAGAAGACAATTAAGAAAGCAGTGGAAAAGGGCAACAGAGGAAGAGAGGGGGGAATTAATGTGATGCAAGATGATTTGAGAGGCAGACTAGCAGTACTTAGAAGGGCTGAATATCTTAGGAAAAAGAGAAAGAAGAAAGAATATGTAAGGACAGCGTTTTACAGGGACCCTTTCAAGTTTGTTAAAGGATTGTTTAACCAGGAAAAGGGATGGCAGCTTAAGGCAGCAAAGTTAGAAGTAGAAATGTATTTAAGAAACACGTATTCATGATTTTTTTTTTTTTTTAAAGTATATTTTTTGGGCTTTTATGCCTTTAATGGACAGCACAGTGGAGAGTGACAGGAAACGGGGAGGCAGAG
>NW_019463775.1:0-435 GCF_002814215.2 Seriola lalandi dorsalis
CTTCAATACAACATGATGTTCATTTTTCAAATTATGGTCCTATTTAAAAGATAATAGACGTTAAAGCAGAGTGATTTTGGGCGTGGCTACCGCGTGATTGACACACGGGGGAAACTGCCTGTTGACCCGGATATGACGTCAGAGCGATGTGTCGGACATTTGACTTGTTATTGTGTTTTCAGTTCATCAAAGTTAGCTCCGACATGTTGTTTGCCTGTTAATTTCTTGTTCTGTGTTCAGTTGTTCTGAAAGACACTCAGAGGAGTCGGCGGTTCATTTTTTTCCGGTAAGTACATTTGGTTTTAAGCTTATTTCTCTGCTAGCCAAGATTAGCATCCCTGTTAATATCACAGCTCAGGTGAGGATGCACCTTGCTAACCAAGCTAGCCAGCTAGTGCTAGCGTTAGCTGATAACTTAGCAATTGCTATGCTAAC
>NW_019463776.1:0-421 GCF_002814215.2 Seriola lalandi dorsalis
GACAAAAATGTTTTTTTTGCCTAAATCACCCCCTCATGATGCTGGCCACCTCTGGTAAAATCGCCTGAATCCTCAGTTGAGGGGAACATGCAATTCTACCCCCGGTTGTATAATGGCCTATGTCAAAAGTGTGACTCTTGTGTGTACTAAATTCACACACAAATATTAACATTAACATTTGAAACCTTACTCAAATTGTAGTTTAAACAGGGGATTCTTTTTCCATTTAAACATGAGTTAAAATGCTAAAAAGTAAAGTTTTGGTCTAACAACTCAAGGTAATATGTAAACTCTGAAATGATTAGCACCATGTTTTGTTAAATTGTCAAATTTCCCATTAATATTTCCATTTGAAGCTATTTGAGCATCCAATCCACTTAATTTCAGAGGGAAAGGTTGTCCTTTTTATTTCTCTAAATTC
>NW_019463777.1:0-425 GCF_002814215.2 Seriola lalandi dorsalis
CACTCATTTTCAAGTTCACCTAAATTAAACAAACCAATTTCCTTGAATGGGTCCTTCTCTCTCTCTCTCTCTCTCCCATTTCTTATCTATTTTAGCTGTTATTACCTAATAAAGGCAAAAACACCACATAAATATACTTTAAAAGAAAACTCACTGGGTTGATTCAGCTGCATTAAAACATTTATTAAAAAAAAATAATAATTGCATCATTAACAGATCTAGGCTGAACAATAAACATTTGATATTGTTTACTTTTGATTCCAATTCTCCAATATAAAACGTGTTTTATCACTCATGTAATAACCTTACAATAATCAATAAAATCACTGTTCTCCATCCTCTTGTCATATTCAATGTATTTTAAAGCTAATTGTAAAATTGCTCATCGTGTGATCTATGTCTATTAGGCTACTGTAATAACAATA
>NW_019463778.1:0-491 GCF_002814215.2 Seriola lalandi dorsalis
GTTAGAGCCTGTATTACAGTAACTACCTGCTGGGACTGCTCATGGAAAGTAGTTGGTAGATACTGTAAATATGCTGCAAAGCAATGTTTCTTTTTGCATGAGAGGATTTTTGTTTTACATCTTTAATGTAAAACTGTAAACCTCCAACGATCTGCAGGAAACACAAGTCTTCATATATGATTTTTTTATTCCCTCACTTTCGTATCAAAAGAGAAATTTAAATATTCAACAATATGCAAATGAAGGTTCCTCATAACGAAGTGAAGTGTGTGTGTGTTTGTGTGTCAGTGAGAGGACAGAAGAGCGTCCATCACTTCAGCATCAACATCCACCATGTTCTCTGTGGTTCTGATACAGCTGCTGGCAGCTGGATCCTGTGAGGAGCTTTCAGTGGATTCACACTAATAAACACATTAGAAACACTGAATAGTCAGATGAATGATGGAGATGATGTTGATTTCTGTTTCCACAGGTGTGTACAGTATTGATCT
>NW_019463779.1:0-504 GCF_002814215.2 Seriola lalandi dorsalis
TTTGAAATGTTAAATTGAACTTTAGCTAAAAGGAATTTCTAAACTGGTTCTGTAAAGCTTTGAAAATGTCTTTGTGTTCCAGGTTTTCTTGTCTAAAACATACGAACCTACGAGAGCTGAGAAGAAGAAAATTACAGTGAGTCTGTCCATGTTCACAGAGGTGAAATGTTGTCACTGAATGTTCAGTGGGAAGAAGTTGAGTGGTTTTGTGAGTTGTGTTTGGTCTGATGTTCACAGCTGGAATCAAACAGTTCTCTGCCAAGCAGCACCTCTGCAGTCGGTAGGAGGAGACTCATATGTCACATTATCTTCATCTCTAAAGCTCTTCATCACATCTGTGTCTCATGAGTGAAAAGAATCTAGACTGGATCATAAGAAACCATTGAAGTGTAACAGTGTGTGACTCCCTCTAGTGGATGTTGTGGAGTATTGTGTTGTCTTTGCTCCAAAGGTTTTTGTACAGAGTTTTGGTGTTTCCTGTCACTGTGGGCTTCACAGCACAGT
>NW_019463780.1:0-504 GCF_002814215.2 Seriola lalandi dorsalis
CACACACACACACACACACACACACACACACACACACACACACACACACACACACACACACACACACGTGCAGGCAAAGCCCCCATTTTGAACCAGACATTGAAAGTACTGTTGTGGCTATTTCAAGTTGGACTAAAGCATCTCTCGTTTCACATCAAAGCCAAAGCACTTGGATGTGAATAGAGAGGACGCGATAATGACAGAGGGAGAAAGAGGAATATGTAAGAGAGGGTAGCATGTGAGTTTGTGTGTGTGTGTGTGTGTGAGAGAGTGAGAGAGCGAGAGAGAGAGAGAGAGAGAGAGATAACAGCAACTTTAAAAAAACCATGAAAGATTGATGTGTTGCTAATTCAGCTGCCAGGGGCTCCTCTGGCCATCAAACCGCCCTGAAACCATGTTCCACTGCACCGTAAATACAATTGGCACGCACGCACACACACACACACACACACACACACACACACACACACACACACACACACACGAAGAACCAATGAATTACTG
>NW_019463781.1:0-427 GCF_002814215.2 Seriola lalandi dorsalis
GTAACACACCGCACTTAACCAGCAGCACAACCTGCCTCATACAGGTTCATCACGTGTCTCTAAACTTACCTCAACACTGAATTAGCTTTAAGCAGATGTACCTAATAAATTGACAACTGAGTGTATTTTAATAGAAGGTTACATCTTCTGTTTTCGTCATGAAGTTCTGTTTGTCCATATCATCAGCTTTCTACAGTACAACTCATGCTAGTTACAGGGACAGACTGAGCACATCATTGCAGTAGACAGAAGGTTTTAAACTGCGGTCGAGTTTCCACACGTCTGCTGCTTTAAACATTTTCTCTTGTTTCCAGAAAAACACATTGACTGTGACATGAACATTCGACGTCTCTGCTGTGAGTGTTTGAGCATTAAACGAGAAGCTGTATTTCTGTACAGGGACTCATCCATCCTTCCTTGACAAATA
>NW_019463782.1:0-427 GCF_002814215.2 Seriola lalandi dorsalis
TGAGAGTTCACATTCAAATTAAAAATGTAGTGAATTATGGGTAACACACAGGGCTCCTCGTTCATTTCACAGAGCCCACGGTGTCGACACAGAGAGGGGTCCTGTCGAACAAATAAAAACCAGGCAACAAAAACAGCAGCAAAAAAACAACCAGTGTCCCGTCGGCTTATCGTCTGGAAAACTGCAGAAATAAATTCATCAATATTCACATGAACTCCACTGATCTTCACTGTGAGAATATTATTCTGCTTCTCTGCAAAGTCTTGGATTCATCAAATAATTTTCAGGTCACCGTTTTAATATTTGACATCGACCAAGACATAAAACTTCTCTCTGTCGGATTAACATGAATATATAAAGTCACAGTGACGCTGCGGAACATGCAGTGTGACATGTTTCAGAGTGAAACTAGACATGTGGACAGCGA
>NW_019463783.1:0-449 GCF_002814215.2 Seriola lalandi dorsalis
ATAGTATTCCATACACTGGAAAACATATCCTGTTAAACATATCACACAGGCCTTTTATCATATTGCTCTCGATTATCCTGAATTTCATTTTTCACATTTCTCAGCTTTGCAGGTGAAGTAGGTCCCAAACAACATGTTAGAACACACTGCCTGCGTCGCATGTGCGTGGTGTCTGCGTCACGCGTGTGTGTGTGTGTGTGTTCACACCGGCTGCGTGTCTGCTGCGTGTCTGCTGCGTCGCTGCTCCTGCCAGCTCTTTCTACAGTTTTCCAGCTACTGGAACGTTGGATTTCTTTTCATTATAAATTCATTTTTGAATGCAACTGGTAAAATGGTTCAAATTTTTTTTTTTTCATGTCTGTGTCATATTCAGATACAGCATAGAGACTTATGCTAAATATTTACAATTCAGCTTAATTGCTCATGAGGTAGAGCTCAGACCCAACATC
>NW_019463784.1:0-457 GCF_002814215.2 Seriola lalandi dorsalis
TGTGTGTGTGTGTGTGTGTGTGTGTGTGTGCGAGAGCACCTACCTGCTCTACAGATGTTGACTGATGTGTAGGGGAAGTGTCCGCTGGTGTGGAGCTGCACCAGCCACCGAACAGCAGACTTACACAGACCCACTATCTCCACAGCAGAGCCATCCCTAGATCACACACACACACACACACACACACACACTTACATGTTAGATGTTCTGAAATATAGATCACTTTGCAGATGAAAGAGATTGACAGAGTCCTTCAGTCAGACACAGCTGTGACACTAAGGTCAAGGTTCAAACTGAGTGAAATGAGCTGAAGTATCTGAGCGGCAGACATGATCAGAGCAGAGGAAAGGAGCTTCACTGCTTCCTATCCTATCTCCTTTAGAATAGGAAACACTGGAGCTTCCTTTATTTCCACCTCATATGAAGAAAGCAAAAACAGGAGGTGACCCCCCCCCCC
>NW_019463785.1:0-486 GCF_002814215.2 Seriola lalandi dorsalis
GTGGGAGAAAGTGTGTGTGTGTGTGTGTGTGTGTGTGTGTGTGTGTGTGTGTGTGTGTGTGTGTGTGTCGGCCGGCCTGGGTTTGGCGGTGCTGCTGAGCCACGGATGACGCAGGACTACAACCGAAATCTCGATTTCCGCGACACTTAACACACTCAATAGACATGGGTTAAGTGTCGGAGCCGTGAAAACAGCCTATTGAAGAGAAAGCGAGTGTGTGTGCCAGTGTGTGTGTGTGTGTGAGTGTGTGAAAGCGGACCAGGAGAGGAGGGCTGGTGGGGGGTTGTAGAAGGCGAGAGGAGAAGAGAGAGAGAGGGAGAGAGAGGGGGAAAGGAGGAGGAATCGGACAGCCATTACCATTCAGGATCACGTTGCCTGCTTCTCTCCACAGCCTCATCCCCCGGCTGTGCGTCGGCCCGCTTTTTGGAGGAAGCGTGGCAGCAGAAACCCGATCGGTGGAGCGGAGAACATCCAACCTTTTATCCA
>NW_019463786.1:0-427 GCF_002814215.2 Seriola lalandi dorsalis
TATCTTCACAGGGCCTTGATCTACCAAAACAATTGGTTTTTGAGCTGTTATTAAAAGGGCACTCCACCCATTTTACACATCAAGTTCAGTTACTTCATCACTGAAAGTTTTATTCAGCCTATGAAAACAGTTGTATAATGTCCTCTGTGGCTGTGGGGGGAAATTGTTGAAGCCTGAGAAAATAACCCAGATGATGTCATCAGCGTTATTTGGGTTTGGGTTTGGGTTTGGGTTTGGGTTTGGGTTTGGAGACTGCACATTTTACCAGAAAGCCTGTGTAACTAGCAAGTGGACCCATACTTGTGACTTAAAGTCAGCTACTTCAATTTTCTTTGGCTGGACGAGCCACAGAGTGAGTTACACCAACCAACTGTTGGGCTTTTCCCATCGGCTGTTGCTCTTTCAAAATGATTTGGCACAAACTTTT
>NW_019463787.1:0-541 GCF_002814215.2 Seriola lalandi dorsalis
TAAAAAAACAGCTGAAACATAAAATACAATATAATTATATAATATTAAAAACAACTCAAACATATAATACAATTAAATAATTATATATTATAAAAAACAGCTGAAACGTAAAATATGATAATATAATTATATAATAACTAAAAACAACTCAAACATATAATACAACATATTAAGAAATAGATAAATAAATTGCATATATATCGCCATATTTGGGCTGGACATATATCACCCGCGCCCCTTTTCTCTTATACAACACAACCATAAACATTCAAATGAAAGACAGAGGAAATGAGCTGATGGATAATATTTATTACTGTGTATTTGGAGCAGAAATAAAAGTCGCTCTGTGCTGGACACCAGCTGCGGTACAACGTCTCTGAGAATGTATCTGCGGCGCGCCGTCAGAAACGGCGATTACTAATCCTGAACGAGTCCATCAGGGGCCAGCAGTCAGAAGGAATCACAGGGGGACATTCGTTTTCTGGAGAATGTGTGACATGAGAGTCGGTGTGAGTCGGCGGGTAGATGCAGTTGTTAGTTA
>NW_019463788.1:0-465 GCF_002814215.2 Seriola lalandi dorsalis
GTGTGTGGGTGGGTGTGTGTGAAGCTGGTGTAAAGACCAGGTCCTCAGACCCATTACCTCTGAGTGTAAAAGAACATCTGTGTAGGTCTGAGGATCAGCTGATCTGAACCAGGACCTGGTCTTTCCTCCAGAGTCTTCAGTAACTCATTCATTCACCTCAGGCTTTATTGTCCCAGATGGTCACAGCAGATGGAAGCAGTGAAACAGACACATCAGAAACAGAGTGACAGTAAGAAACAGTCAGTAAAACAGATTCAAACAGATTCAACTCAGACACTAACTCAGTAGATACAGTAGATACAGTGACTCAGTAGATACAGTGACTCAGTAGATACAGTGACTCGGTAGATACAGTGACTCAGTAGATACAGCAGATACAGTAGACTCAGTAGATACAGTAGATACAGTGACTCAGTAGATACAGTGACTCGGTAGATACAGTGACTCAGTAGATACAGTGACTCA
>NW_019463789.1:0-415 GCF_002814215.2 Seriola lalandi dorsalis
TCTTATTCCCCTGTCAATCCATTTAGCCTGGGAATTACAGTTTAGCTGGAATTACAAATTATGTGATAGGATTTACACAGCGATGCCCTCAACTCTAACTCACACTGATGTGCACAGGCAGGCATGCACAGACACACACACACACAGACACACACACACACACACACCACCTCAGTCACTCCATTTGAGAGCCATTAGAGTCATTGCAGTAATAACATGTTTCATTTTCAATCTGCCTCCTCCCCTCTTCAGCCTACTTGATGGTGCCGATACGAGCTAACACATACACCCACATACATGCCTTCATGTACACGCTGGAGCTTAATACATGCATATGACTAGCATTTGAAACCAAACTTTTGCACCAAATTAAATTAATTCAGTTGAGTGGAACTGCCGCAATCTGGATATGTTA
>NW_019463790.1:0-415 GCF_002814215.2 Seriola lalandi dorsalis
AATGGACAGAATGACAAAAAACACTCAGTGGGTTCTGGGAAAATCATTCGTCTCTCAGGTACCAAAGTGTTTTTGACCTGATGATGATCGATGATGATACTCGATGAGAAGTCAGGAGTTCACCAAAGTTATTACCAATCATCCTACGGGGAACATGAATTTCTGTAGCACCCGCCACGGCAATCAATTCAACAGCTAGCCCTGACCTGGTCGGACTGTCTCGTCACTTTCCGATACCGAGTCACTGCAGCGTCCAGTCTGCCCTGAAGAAGCGGCGCCGTTACATCACTGGTTCCAGACCTTTTTGGCTTGTGAAACGTCAGTACCCAGTAGGTTTTTGACATGTTGCATATATCTCGTCACTTCATAGTACTTTTACAAGAAGTTACAACTTGTTAATTATCTCATGGGGGGG
>NW_019463791.1:0-510 GCF_002814215.2 Seriola lalandi dorsalis
TTTATTCACTTAGAAACAAGGATTTTGCTGAGAGAAGGAAGGGTTGATCTGTGCTAGTAAAGACCTGTTCATGAGTGCCACACTTGAGGTGGAGGGAAAAACTTGCTGTCATGGAGAGGGGAAGGGTGGAACAATATAATTTAAATACCGGGACAATTTTTCAGAAACATTTTTAAGATAATATCTCCCAGAAGAAATTTGTTTTAGTGTTGCACTCATACCTCTGCAGTCGCTGTGTGAAATCAGTTGTTAAAATGTCACACTTCCGTCCTGCATAATCCGCTGTCAGAAAGGTGCGAAGGTGGAGGGTTTCTGAAACTATCTGACCATCTGACAAGCACCTCTGATGAAGAATACTGCCGCCTTAATCTTTCTCTTTAAAAAAACGTACATTAACATGAAGTAAAAGCATGAATATGATTGGATATTACTAGGCGGCGGGTAGCTAAGCAGCTGCAGAATGAGCCAGTGATTGTGAAGCATGAACGACCAGGCTAATGCCACTCAGCT
>NW_019463792.1:0-472 GCF_002814215.2 Seriola lalandi dorsalis
AGCCTAGAGTACGTACATACCTGCAACGACGCAAAGGTTTTTTTTACTGTTTTCATTATTTATGTAATTTAGTTTGAATGTTAATGTTGGATATATATAGGTATGATTCTCTATCAGGCAGCAACTATAATAATAATGACGTGATTATAAAGGGCCGACACTAGTTTAATTCTCATGTATCTCACCTTGTACATGGTCACAGTTTTGTGTTTAATGTTACACACCAGGATCCATTGAACCCTGGTTATATTATTATCATTATTATTATTAGTTTTATTGTTATTATTATTATTATTATTATATACACTCAAATGATGCGCTGGCAACAAGTGGCAGCGAGTCCTCTTAGCTCTTAGTTTTTCCGCATTATATTTATATATATTAACATGTTTTTTGTCAAGTGACGTTTTTTATTCTACGTCGTTGTTTCGTATGACGATGGAGCAAATAATGTACATAAAGGAAGAACTCC
>NW_019463793.1:0-395 GCF_002814215.2 Seriola lalandi dorsalis
TAGCTGCAGCTTTCAAACACAGGTGGCAATTTAAAGGACTTTACTTAAAGCACTGAAGAAGACAATGAAGAGGAAAATAAAATCAATTAAAAGTCAATCAAAAAGTAATAAAAAGTAAAGGCTATATATAGTGTTACTATATAATATATAAAAAGCCTGTGTGTGCAGATCAAGATCACCTTCACTCCTTTTCGCTCAAACCAGTTGCTCCGAGACTTTTGTCTCTATAAATCCATTAAATCATTGAGTGATTTTTCAACTGATGAACTGATTTTGAATTTGTTAGTTTTGATTCATTGGAAAATTAAGAAGTTTTAAATATGTGACACCTGTATCATCTTCACTAACTCTGTGTGTGTGTGTGTGTGTGTGTGTGTGTGTGTGTGTGTGTGTGT
>NW_019463794.1:0-463 GCF_002814215.2 Seriola lalandi dorsalis
GGAGAAAATAGGGGAGACTGGGGAGGAGGAGACTTTGAATCACAGACGTCGAAGGAGGGATTTGAGTGACAGAGGGGGAGGAGAAAGGGGAGGGAGAAAGAAGAGCAAAGGGGAGGGTTTAGGGAAATAGACTTGGAGAGAGAGTGAGAGAGTGTGTGTCTCTGTATGAGAGAGAGAGAGAGAGAGAGAGCGTGTGGAGCACGCTGCCAGCGCTCGCTCGGTAATGCACTGTGAACAGGCAGAAGCAAGAGAGTCTCACACACACACACACACTCGCATTCACACACATACACGCTGCCTCTGTCACACACCCTCACACCCATACACCTTCACACTGTGCTGCCTCCTCACACACATATGTACACTCTCCCTCACACGTGTGCACAGAGGCTGAGAGGTGCCTTGTTCAGGAGACACACACTTCTTTCACACACACACACACACACACACACACACACACACA
>NW_019463795.1:0-1125 GCF_002814215.2 Seriola lalandi dorsalis
ACTTTTTATGCTTTACTATACTATGACATTTTTATGACTTTTTATGCCTTACTATACTGACTTTTTATGCCTTGTTATGTTATGTCGTTTTTATGACATTTTATGCCTTGTTATACTTTGTCGTTTTTTTGATATTTTATGCCTTACTATAGTATGACTTTTTATGCTTTACTATACTATGACTTTTTATGCCCTACTATACTATGTCTTTTTGACTTTTCATTCCTTAATACACTATGACTTTTATACCTTATCATACTATGTCGTTTTTATGACTTTTCATGCCTTACAATACTATGTCGTTTTTTTGACTTTTTATGCCATACTATAGTTTGACTTTTTATGCCTTACTATAGTTTGACTTTTTATGCCTTACTTCACTTTGTCGTTTTTTTGACTTTTTATGCTTTAATATACTATGTTGTTTTTTTGACTTTTTATGCCTTACTATAGTATGACTTTTTATGCCTTACTGTACTATGACTTTTATTGCCTTAATATACTATGTCGTTTTTATGACTTTTTATGCCTTATTACACTATGTTGTTTTTTTGACTTTTTATGCCTTACTATACTATGATTTTTCATGCCTTATTAGACTTTGTTGTTTTTATGACTTTTTATGCCTTACTATACTATGACTTTTTATGCCTTACTATACTATGTCTTTTTATGCTTTATTATAACATGTCATTTTTATGACTTTTTATGCCTTACTATACTATGTCTTTTTATGACTTTTTATGCCTTACTATACTATGACTTTTTATGCGTGATTATAACATGTCGTTTTTATGACTTTTTAGGCATTACTATAGTATGACTTTTTATGCCTTACTATACGATGACTTTTCATGCCTTACCATACTTTGTTGTTTTTATGACTTTTTATGCCTTACCATACTATGTCTTTTTTTTTACTTTTTATGCTTTACTATACTATGACATTTTTATGACTTTTTATGCCTTACTATACTGACTTTTTATGCCTTGTTATGTTATGTCGTTTTTATGACATTTTATGCCTTGTTATACTTTGTCGTTTTTTTGATATTTTATGCCTTACTATAGTATGACTTTTTATGCTTTACTATACTATGACTTTTTATGCCCTACTATACTATG
>NW_019463796.1:0-442 GCF_002814215.2 Seriola lalandi dorsalis
ACAGAGAGTCACACCACTGACGCGTCTTCTCCACTGCATAATGTCCAGCTTCAGTGTTCTTAACAGGCCTGTACGCACAGGTGTGTACCAAGAACACAAATCAGTACCTGCCGACACAGGATGTAATTGCAAGTATAAAAAATTACAACTCAAAACAAAAAGAGGAAAAATACATAGGAAAAAAGTGTGACACTTATACAACAAATCTAACACTTCTAGTTCCGATGTCTTAAAACACGTGTGGAGGGGATTATTTTTAATAGAATTACAAAAGTAAAAGTTCTCACTATGCAGGCAAAATGTTACATTACATATTTACTATTAGATTGTTATTACAAATGCATTCACATGTACGCAGCCGACTGTGGTGGAGCTAATTATACCCACTTGATTAAGCTGATTACCCTCTTAAAGTATAAAGTAGTAAATTTGAATGGTAATT
>NW_019463797.1:0-394 GCF_002814215.2 Seriola lalandi dorsalis
TTACATGGCTGCTTCCTCTGACCTTGAAGGACAACATCTGCCTGTGTGTGTGTGTGTGTGTGTGTGTGTGTGTCAATAAATTAAACACTCCATGCATTGTTGGACACTGATGTGTATGTGGGTGTGTGTATTGTTAAATGAAAAAAATGTAATTTACCGCGGTTACCTGGAGTTCCCGGGATTCTTCCTCTGCAGCGGAGGCGTGATACGACAGGACCTGGAACACACACACACACACACACACAACCACATGAGACAGGCACACTCATCTCTATAGATCACCTCACTGCTTTGTGGTGTTTGTGATCATTTGATTTGACATAAATATTTTTTAGAATATCCAGGAAAGCACAATGTCATTTGTAGTTTAAACAAAGCTCAATAGACCTTTTCC
>NW_019463798.1:0-974 GCF_002814215.2 Seriola lalandi dorsalis
CATGCCTTACTATACTATGACTTTTTTATGACTTTTTATGCCTTACTATACTGTGACTTTTTTTATGACTTTTCATGCCTTATCATACTATGACGTTTTTATGACTTTTTATGCCTTATTATACTATGACGTTTTTATGACTTTTTGTGCCTTACTATATATGTCGTTTTTATGACTTTTTATGCCTTACTATACTGTGTAGTTTTTATGACTTTTTATGCCTTATTATACTATGATGTTTTTATGACTTTTTATGCCTTACTATACTACGATGTTTTAATGACTTTTCATGCCTTACTATCCTATGACTTTTTATGCCTTACTATACTATGACATTTTTATGACTTTTTATGCCTTACTATACTATGACGTTTTTATGCCTTACTATACCATGTCATTTTTATGACTTTTTATGCCTTACTATACTATGTCGTTTTTATGCCTTACTATACTACGACATTTTTATGACTTTTCATGCCTTACTATACTATGACGTTTTTATGCCTTACTATACTATGAAGTTTTTATGACTTTTTATGCCTATATACCATACTATGATGTTTTTATGCCTTACTCTACTTTGACGTTTTTATGAAGTTTTGTGCCTTACTATACTATGACGTTTTTATGACTTTTCATGCCTTACTATACTATGACATTTTTATGACTGTTTTTGCCGTACTATACTGTGACTTTTTTATGACTTTTTATGCCTTACTATACTGTGACTTTTTTTATGACTTTTCATGCCTTATTATACTATGACGTTTTTATGACTTTTTATGCCTTATTATACTATGACGTTTTTATGACTTTTTGTGTCTTACTATATATGTCGTTTTTATGACTTTTTATGCCATACTATACTATGACTTTTTATGACTTTTTGTGCCTTACTATATATGTCGTTTTTATGACTTTTTATGCCTTACTATACTATGACGTTTTTATGACTTTTTATGCCTTACTATACT
>NW_019463799.1:0-568 GCF_002814215.2 Seriola lalandi dorsalis
TACGGCTGCTTTTTCTTTCCATCTTCAACTAAACTTGGTTATACAGTTGCCATTTTGCTTCATAAATGACATTTAAAAAAAAAAATGATCCAAACTGCTTGTAATTCCTTTTCCGTCTCATCATTTGAGCATCACTGTCATGCATGCACACCAGCTCACCACACACCTGCAGTGTCTGACAGTGTAAACAGCTGCTTTGTCTGTGCTACAGAACCCATATGAACCTGCACTCCATGGCCAGAGAGATCTCACTCACACACACACACACACACACACACACACACACACACACACACACACAATTTCAGAGGAGGGCCCACCTACCTCCGCACATCTGTCTCTGGGTTGTCCCATACTGTATGAAACTTGATCCAGGCTCTGATGACAGATTTCTACTGCTCTTCACAGAGAGGTAAGGTGGTCGTGGTTACTGGAAAGCTACACTGGCTCCGTCAGGCGCAGGAGACCGGGAACCTCCATCTGACTGATTTACTCTCCGCTAATCAGCACATTCCCCTAAACGTCAATGAAAAGAGGAGGCTCTCCTCACACAGAGCACACCCTCCCC
>NW_019463800.1:0-459 GCF_002814215.2 Seriola lalandi dorsalis
CTTTTCTTCAGAGTCTGGTCAGCAGGAAGTGTGTTGTCATTGTAAGATGTCACAAACTTAAAGTCACTGGTTCTAGAACCTGTTGTCAGGTACGCGTCATAATTGTAAGTGCTGCGTAAAGTTCCTGTGCCGTCAACATCTGCGTAATTAGGAGGCAGATAAGCGCTGGGGATGGCGACTGCTCCGTCAAACAACAGTCTGGGCTTTCTCGTGCGACAAAACCTCACACCCAGAATGATGATGATGAAAGTCAGAAAAAAGGTGGACACAGACACTAGAGCGATGATTAGGTAAGAGGTCAGTTTGGAATTCTTCTCATCATAAGAAATATCCTTCAGTTCTGGCACCTCAGCCAAGTTATCAGAAATAAGTAAATACATGGAACAGGTGGCAGAGAGAGAGGGCTGTCCGTTATCTTTCACTGCCACAATAAGGTTCTGTTTCATGCTGTCAGATTCA
>NW_019463801.1:0-455 GCF_002814215.2 Seriola lalandi dorsalis
CTCACCTCTTTGATCTCGTCCTTCGCCTGCTGCAGTTTGTCCGGTTTGTTGGTGAACTGCAGTTTGGCTTCAGCTTCTCGTTTCTTCTGCAGCAGCATCTGACTGTCCTGCCACTTCTGCCACGTCTTCATACGGTGGTCAAACACACCCTGAACACACACACACACACACACACACACACACACACACACGGATATAAATTTCCAATCATGAGATGCTACGAACTGCAGCTTTTCATTAATGGACTCTAATAAAGGAAACTAATTAACAGCAGCTCTGATGTTCAGTTTCAAAGATCTGACTGGATGAGAAGTCGAACATTAAATCAACAGGATCTTTTACACATTATTAACGTCATTAAACATTTATAAATGCACATAAAACACGTTTTTCTATTTAAGTTTTTATGCTTTAGATGTAAAAACAATGAGTCACATTTTAATATTTTTAAGTTC
>NW_019463802.1:0-426 GCF_002814215.2 Seriola lalandi dorsalis
ATATAATGTGTGTTTCATAAAGAAAGTAATTATGAGTTTTGTTGTTTATTGGCCTTTGTTCCGTCCTGTACAGCGTCATTTATCTTCTTTGAATCTGTGCCTCGTGGCTGCGTCTCTGCAGCTGGCAGCTCTGTCTCTCTACATGGAGTTTGCAGGCCACTCAAACGTTGGATTTCTCATCCTAATTATCTAAATTCTGATGATTTATTTTTGACACATGCGGCTGTAAGGTGTGAGACGCGCGACTGACGTGTGTTCGCTCTGACGTGTGTTCGCTCTGACCCGCTAACATGGGCGCCAGACGTGGCCTTAGTAACGCAAACCATCAACTGCTCCGCTGTTCATTTTCTGGAGGAGGGTGGTGGTGGCTCTGTCGAGCACGTTGTGTCACATTGCTTGTACGATAAGCGCTACACAAATAAAGTC
>NW_019463803.1:0-586 GCF_002814215.2 Seriola lalandi dorsalis
GCTAGCTTTGAATTTAAGATAAACACAAAGCTTGTGCTACAGAAAATGGACCAGACTCAGTGAATAGCTCCCTAAGCTTAACATGTCCTATGATAACTATTAATTTAGCTGTACAGACTAATGAGCAGTGTTTAGCTCCTCTGTTGATGTGGTTCAGTGTAGTGATTCAGGTTTCAATGAAAGGCTATGTTACAGAGCATCCTGCAGTGCAGCAGCAGTTCAGCGAGCTGTACTGCAGAACATGCTGTTGATATAGCATCATGAGTAGACTGGTGCTGGAGACCAAGGTTCACATCTTTTTATGTCTTTTACATTCCCAAGTCATGCAACAGTATAACAAGCTGACACAGCAACCAATCAGAACACGCCCCCACCAAAACAAACTTCCATCCTACTCAAAACCAAATTTACATCCTCTAATGACTTCAAATTTGAATTGGCACAGATCCTGAAGGAGAAACATTAGAAACACATGAGCTATTAATCAATTGATAGACATATCAGGAGTTGTACAACCTAACATTAATTGAAACAATGAGGGTCTCCAGGCAGTGGTTATTACTTTATCTAGTACTTTATTATTTGA
>NW_019463804.1:0-531 GCF_002814215.2 Seriola lalandi dorsalis
AAAAAATCTCTATAACTATTGGATGGATGTGACATTTGCCTCAGAGATTCATGACGACCAGAGGATGGATCCCACTGACTTTGGTGATCATGTGACTTCTCCTCTAACGCCACCAATAGGTCAAAGTTTTCACTTCACGGCTTCATAAACAACTTTGTACAGACCTTAAAGGTCCAAGTGACTGGACTCAACATGCTAACATGCTAACATGCTAAACCAAGATGGTGAACATTATACAAAGCAGATTCAGCATCAACAATCTCTCAGTTTACGTCTAAACTTTGAGTCATTAATCAAACAAAGTCTGGTGTGTGTGTGTGTGTGTGTGTGTGTGTGTGTGTGTGTGTGTGTGTGTTACCTCCTCCAGCTTCTTGTGTCTCTTCAGCAGCTCGGCCTCAAGAGGAGAAATCTTCTTTCGGGCTTCGTCCTCCTGTTTCCTCTGTTTGATCAGCTGATCTCTTTTCCTGGACTCCAGCACTCTGTGCAGCTCCGGCTTCGTCTCCACACTCACCCCACCCCTTGTAAAAAAAA
>NW_019463805.1:0-426 GCF_002814215.2 Seriola lalandi dorsalis
TAAACCCATGTGTTAAAATACAAAAGAGAAACACATTGCCTAACTGCAGTTTGAATCCTAAATATTTAGTGGGATAAATATTAGAGGGGTCGATTTTAATGAGGATGGGCATAACCAATGTATTGAATTGTCCAACCATCCACCTGCTGAAGGATGCTGAGCTGTGGGAAGAGGAGGAGGAAGAGGAGGAGGAGTGGGAGGAGGAGGAGGAGGAGGAAGAGGAGGAGGGACGTCACGTTCGGGGCCTGTCGTTGCAACGCGGAAGAGACGAAGGAGGAAAAGAGGCTCCACGTCACTGAGGTGTAACATCGGCGTCAGTGCCACACAAGGTGCTACCTCAGTACGGTTTCAATACCATTGTGCAATTACAGAAATCCTCATGTAGGCAGTAATAACACGTATGACCACAGAGCGAAGAGACATCCG
>NW_019463806.1:0-471 GCF_002814215.2 Seriola lalandi dorsalis
GTTAATATCGAACAATATTAAAATACATGTGCGCCCAACACCTCAGCTGCTCACTGTAAAACTCTGTCTGGAAGCAGGTAAAGAGCCTCAGAGAGAGTCAGGTTTGATGTCAGCTGATCTGTTGATGATGATGATGATGATGATGATGATGATGATGATGATTTTACAGTCCAAGTCCAAACCTTTCTCTCAGATGTTGTAAAGTGTCTGACAGCCGTCGTACACTCCAGTTTCTCATTTCTCCAGGGTTGGATTTTTATTTTTATTTTTATTTATTTATTTTTTTCCCATGGTTCTCTCCGGTCGCAGCGGCTCATCCGTCATCAGAACGACAGCCCTCCACCTGCGTCAGAACAATAATATCCCTGCCCGGCGTGATGGACAGCCGAGCTGAGAGCGGTGACAGCGGCGTGGTGTCCGGGCGGAGATTGAAGGTGGAGCGGTGGAGACCGACGTTGACCTTTCCATCAG
>NW_019463807.1:0-554 GCF_002814215.2 Seriola lalandi dorsalis
CCCCCACTCGTACTCAGAACCTGCCTCTTTGGGCAAAATATACGGGTGTGATCTTGAAATGAACTTGAAATGTTTGATGTGCTGGAGATGCGCGAGGGTGTCAGAGGGGGCAGACGGCTTCTGAAGCAGACCTGTCGTTTGCTCCGCTCGAGGTAAATCAAAAGGAAGTTGAGGAGAGCGGCTAACAAGCTAGCACTCCCACCAGACTCACAGTACGCCTGTTGGTATTATAAAGTCAGGTCGCCATTACGGTTTCACCGCCGGCGAGCTGAGATGGCCAGAAATACCTGTTTTAACATAGGAATGTGATGTAAAAGTATGAAAATAGGGTGTGTGTGTGTGTGTGTGTGTGTGTGTGTGTGTGTGTTGAGACAGCTGTGGCCCATTGGACTTAAAAAATAACTTATTACTACATTACCTAAAATAACCTGAAAGGCCTCTGAGTTTGAAGTTGTGTGAGGTCAGCAGTAATCGCTGTGCTGGGAGGGGTGGAGAGTGTGTTGTGGGGGGTGTAATAGACACACACACACACACACACACACACACACACACAC
>NW_019463808.1:0-544 GCF_002814215.2 Seriola lalandi dorsalis
GCCTTACTATACTATGACTTTTTATGCCTTACTATACTATGACGTTTTTATGACTTTTTATGCCTTACTATAGTATGATGTTTTTATGACTTTTTATGCCTTACTATACTATGACCTTTTATGCCTTACCATACTATGATGTTTTTATGACTTTTTTGGCCTTACTATACTATGACTTTTTATGCCTTACTATACTATGACATTTTTATGACCTTTTATGCCTTACTATACAATGTCGTTTTTATAACTTTTTATGACTTTTTATGCCTTACTATACCATGACGTTTTTATGCCTTACTATACTATGACTTTTTATGCTTTACTATACTATTACGTTTTTATGCCTTAATATACAATGTCGATTTTATGACTTTTTATGACTTTTTATGCCTTACTATACTATGACTTTTTATGCCTTACTATAGTATGTCGTTTTTGTGACTTTTTATGCCTTACTATACTATGACTTTTTATGCCTTAATATACTATTATGTTTTTATGACTTTTTATGACTTTTTATGCCTTACTATACTATGACTTTTTA
>NW_019463809.1:0-426 GCF_002814215.2 Seriola lalandi dorsalis
GGTGAGCCAGGGAAAAGAGATCGTTGATACCGCGGTGGAGGAAGGGTCCCGAGGCTGCTAGAGCCTGCCTGAGGTGCCTCCTGGGAGATTGATAAAGCAACCCACCAGGGCTTTATAGTCTGATGAGGAGGGAATCTCCCTAGGTGAATAGAATTTGGCATTTAAAATAGTTTTACTGAAGTTGGCTGTAGCTAAATTCCCTGAGGTGAGTCCGGAACTCTTATGCCTGGCAAGGACGCTCATGTGACGTGACACTCTACAGGTGTACTTAGAACCGTATGTGACAACGGTCCGGGGCATTAAAAGGGTTTGGTTCGGGGGCACCAGGAGAGGGCCGAGATACTTAAATGGTGAGGCCGTAAATGTAAGCCGAGATACTTAAATGGTGAGGCAGAATAAGGGTTAGAGTCCCATTGTTAAAGGGTT
>NW_019463811.1:0-426 GCF_002814215.2 Seriola lalandi dorsalis
CCACTGAGACCCGTGTCCCTGCCGCCGCGCCTGGGGAGCCCCTTCTACCCAGGAGCAGGTGGAGGTGAGGAGGAGACATTACATTAATCCAGTGTTCTGATAATCCACTAAACTGTTGTTTTACATAAAATTAATAAAAATATCTTTAGAATCAATACGTTCAGCAAATAACCTATAAGCATAAAACTGTAAAAGAATCAGATACATAAAAAAACTACTGTAATTAATTGAAAATGACCTGCGACATGAAAAACACCAATACTGAGCTGAGGTGAGGGATGTTATATTTTAATGGTTATATTATATAATTATTTATATCATAATTGTACATATGTCTTTTTGGTCCAAACTTAAATTAAATTTTCTACTTTTGAGTCTTTTTCCATAATTAAACTGTTTTTTAACCACCGACGTCACACGTTCAAG
>NW_019463812.1:0-565 GCF_002814215.2 Seriola lalandi dorsalis
CCATGCCCTCGTCCCTAATTCATAAGGGCAAGACAAGATGGAGTCCCTCCTCCAAACCCTTGTCCCTTGCTTCACCCTTCTCTGACGCACAGTACTTCTACACTCTATCCCATCATTCCTTGCCTCCTGCTCCCACCCCCCAAACCTTTTCCCTTCTCTCTGTCTGTCTGTGTCTGTTTAAGAACCAGCTGAGCCGCTGCTGTTGTGTTTAGTTAACACATAAAGAAAGTGTGATGATTTTCTTTCTCTCTGCATTTCTTCATCTCTCTCTCTCTCTCTCTCTCTCCCCTGTTGTCAGCTGAGGCTTTCACCAGATGGGTTGAATATTTCATGCAGGAGGCAAAAGGGACTGTGAGTGAACATTAGTGGGACTGTTTTATGTGATACACTTTCACTTTTTTAGTTGTATAGTGTTATATAACTGATAGTATAGTATAGAATAGAATAGCATAGAATAGAATAGCATAGAATAGAATAGTATAGTATAGAATATAATAGTATAGTATAAAGTAGTATAGTATAGCATAGTATAGAATATAATAGTATAGTATAGAATTGTGTAGAA
>NW_019463813.1:0-459 GCF_002814215.2 Seriola lalandi dorsalis
GGACATGAGGAGAGGTGAGAGGATACAGTTTACTATGATGACAGCGATAGCTCATACTCCAAAGTGAAAAAGGGCACCTTTCAATAAGCCAGGTGGTCAGACTGAATGTGAAGCAGGTGAAAACACAGGTGAACACTAATCCCCCCTGAGGGGCTCCATTTAAGTCATGAACCCAATTTCAAAGTTGAAAAAAAAAGCCGAAAATGAACCCAAACCTTTTTTTATTAGTCACTTTTCCCATCATCTGCATCTGTGTGAATGTGTTTCCCCATGTGCCTGCGATCTGTGTGCAGTAACCTGTTATCTAGACCTGCCGGCTTCTCCATCCATCTGCCTGTCTGTGTCTAACAGCTGCAGCATGAACCTCATGCTAAGACCATAGACTCATTTTTATACTACTGGTGATTTTAACATTTAATACAACATTTAATCAGTTAGCTTTAGAAGAAGTTTATTAAG
>NW_019463814.1:0-376 GCF_002814215.2 Seriola lalandi dorsalis
GTCCAGTAAAGCGTTGCCTAGCGCCCCCCCCCCCCCAGTGTTTTAAAAGGCCTTGTCGGACCACATGGTAATCATTACCACAGGACACCAACTAACAATCCACCCATTCACCACATGTTGTTGGCCACTGAGTAACATGTGAGGAGCAGGCAGGGAGCTGGGGTTAGCATCAGCAGTGTGCGTCCAGGGACAATCTGCCCATTATACACAGTTCACAGGACAGATACATTTCTCTGTTTCACCTCTGAAAAGCAGTAATCATTCACTGTCTGAGCGAGTGACATATTGCCCCCACCACCCAACCTCTCCCTGTCCCATTGCCATTATGGTAATGCCTCATTGTGTAATCTAGATTAGGTCGATCATTAATGTAATC
>NW_019463815.1:0-478 GCF_002814215.2 Seriola lalandi dorsalis
AAGCCACTTCCTGTCAAAGTCAAGGGGAAAAAGTTTCCATTTGTGCCCAGGGAACGTAAGTTTACCTCTGCATTTTTGATCAATTCTTCTACTTCTACTTCATTTGTCATTTTTACGGTTTGCACATGTAAAGAAACAATTCGAAAGGCAAATTTCAGACTGAGTGAAAATAGTTTTGGTGGCTGCAGAGGTGAATGAGTAAAAATGGCTTCTTATGACATCTGTACCATTTCAGTGACTGTGCTGGACACGAATGAAAAACCTACGAGACCACCACCGAGAAAATTCAAACTCACCACCAAAGCGCCGGCGACGAGCAGCGAGGTCAAAGCTACGACGGCTGCAGCCAGTGTGACGACGAGGAGCTCTTCTGCGCTGAAGTGGAAATCACCTGATAACAAAGAGAGGAAGAACAATAGATTGAAACAACGGAGGAAAAACAAAGATCCGAACAAGAAGGAGGCTAAAGCACGAGCGA
>NW_019463816.1:0-395 GCF_002814215.2 Seriola lalandi dorsalis
AGGTAGATGTCCATGTGTAGTGTGATTATAGATCAGGTCTAGGTTCTATATTAACACTGTGAAAGTATCAAAGCCTCAGTCCACAGAGAAATGCACACAGCCTGTGTTCAGAAACTGAGCCTTAAAACCAGCTGTTAGGACTTCGGGACTGACTTCTTTTTTGTGATGTCACAACAAAGCAGTCACCGCTCTCAGCCACGCCCCAAGTCCCGCACACCTGGACCCACCATCCAACTTTGTAGGATTTAGTTTCTCTAAGTGCTTACCTGAATTCCCAGAGCCTCAAGGAGCTACCTACTCCTTTTTTCCTTTGTTTTATGTACTTCCTTTTTTTTTCTTCTTTTTCTTCTTTTCCTTGATTTCCCATCCTTCTTTGTCCCTTTTCAGTTATTTCT
>NW_019463817.1:0-471 GCF_002814215.2 Seriola lalandi dorsalis
ATATATTTGTGGTTTTAAGAACCAAACACCATCTCAGTGTAGTTTTACATCTCCTCTGTCAGGCTTCTCTCTGGAGCTCTAGTAACAACAGGTCACTGAGCCAATCAGAAGAGTGGAGGCTTTGAGCCTCTCTTCTGATTGGCTGATTGTTTTCTGAGTAATCAGATAAGAATATAGTAGATTTCAGGTAAACACGAACCAAATCCTGCAACGTTGGATGGTGGGTCCAGGTGGGCGGGGCTTGGTTGTGACATCACAAAGTTCCAGAAGTCCTGACGACTGGTTTTAAGGCTCAGTTTCTGAATACGGGCTGTGTGCATTTCTCTGTGGACTGAGGCTTTGATACTTTCACAGTATTAATATAGAAACTAGACCTGCTTTATAATAAAACAGCACACGGACATCTACCTTTAGACTACATGGGACATTTAAACATTTCATAATTCAGATATCTTTAATTTTTTATTACAT
>NW_019463818.1:0-511 GCF_002814215.2 Seriola lalandi dorsalis
CCGACTTGTTGCCGACTCACAGCCGACTTGTTGCCGACTCACAGCCGACTTGTTGCCGACTCACAGCCGACTTATTGCCGACTCACAACCAACATGTTGCTGACTTAGAACCGATTCATTGCCAACTCACAGCCGACTTGTTGCCGACTCACAGCCGACTTATTGCCGACTCACAACCAACATGTTGCTGACTTAGAACCGATTCATTGCCAACTCACAGCCGACTTGTTGCAGACTCACAGCCGACTTGTTGCCGACTCACAGCCAACTTGTTGCCGACTCACAGCCGACTTGTTGCCGAGATGAAAAAGTGTCTGACGACCTCGAGGTAGTTTAATGCGAAGACAGTAGGACCTGTTTCTGTGGCGGCATGGTCTGTTGACCTGTAGTCCATCAGCTGTTTGATGGTCTTTGATCTAGAATCAGTATTCTCGCTCCTCTGAGGCGTCAGCAGGTCGTGTTGTTGTCTGTTGTTTTATAATCAGAACTCTCTGTTTACACCAGGCGTCAC
>NW_019463819.1:0-505 GCF_002814215.2 Seriola lalandi dorsalis
TGGTGGAGGTCACCCCAACGGTGGTTCCAAATATATTACTATTATATACTATATATATTATAGCTAGCTCAGACTACAACACTCCAGAAATCTCAGGACTGCTGTAATTCTCTCGATACAAGACATTTTACAGACTGTTGACATTTTTGGACTGAACCTCAACTGGAGCGAATGATCGTGATATTGAACAAAAACACACGAGCTGTGACTCCGTAGACGAGTCCACTGCGTCCCTCATTTCCTACCCTCAGATGTAAGGTGTGCTCTCATTGGATACATCTCATCTCCTGCATCCGACTTGTCTCCAAAGTGCATCTTGTTTTTTGTCTATGATATGAAATATGTTGTAGCGGGTGGGATTGCTCACGACAAAGAGTCAATGATTTTTTTGTCTCGGACCTCAAGTATTTCTCTGGGACAGGAAACTCGCAGGCCATAGCTTGGACTAAGCTGTAGAGTTCCAGTGTGAGCTCTGATGGAGAATTTAGAACTTTTAGAGCTCCAT
>NW_019463820.1:0-593 GCF_002814215.2 Seriola lalandi dorsalis
AGAAAAAAACAGAAGTGATCACATTTTACAACAAGACGAAAGGAGGTGTAGACACCACTGACCAGATGGTTGGTGCCTACACCTGCAAGCGCCAAACACAGAGGTGGTCCATGGTGTTGTGGTATAACCTAATTGACATCGCCACCCTGAATGCCTCTTACCTTTTTCAAAAATGTTAAAAAGTGAAAAATAAAGATATTTCAAACATGAAATCATTCTTGTGTGGTCCTAAATATAATACTAAATATTATACAAGGGATTATTCTTAACCAAAATGACAAAAATGGCATAAAAACACATTGATTCTAATACGGGTCATTTTTGACCCACTTATGGAAGAGTGTAGGGTCCAGTCACTCATGCATCTAAGGGTTAAATTCCTCCTCTGCATCATCCGTCAGTCTGTAGGTTGATTTCCTTCCTTTGAGGCAGCCGCTGGCTTCACTTCGCTTCAAGATCAATGGTTATTAATTTTTAATTCATTCCATTATACGGACAAAGTCTGTTGCTGTCTGGAAATCGGTGTGACCAATCTGATGTTGCAGCTGTTTTCTGTCTCATCTAATTTGTGCAGCGCTATTGAGTTATATCTT
>NW_019463821.1:0-506 GCF_002814215.2 Seriola lalandi dorsalis
AAAAACGTCATAGTATAGTATGGCATAAATGGTCATATAAACGTTATAGTATGGTAAGGCATCAAATGACGTAATATATTAAGGAATAAAAATGCCTATTAAAGTCATAATATAGTATGGCATAAAAATGTAAAAAAAAAATCATGGTATATTAAGGCATAAAAGGTCATAAAAACGTCATAGTATGGTAAGAGATCAAATGAAATAATATATTAAAGCATAAAAATGCACAAAAACGTCATAGTATAGTATGGCATAAAATGTCAAAAAACGTCATATTATAGTATGGCATAAAATGTCAAAAAAACATCATAGTATATTAAGGCATAAAAGGTCATATAAACATCATAGTATGGTAAGGCATCAAATGAAATAATATTTTAAAGCATAAAAATGTCAAAAAACGTCATAGTATAGTATGGCATAAAATGTCAAAAAACATCACAGTATATCAAGGCATAAAAGGTCATAAAAATATCATAGTATTGTAAGGCATTAAATGAAAT
>NW_019463822.1:0-426 GCF_002814215.2 Seriola lalandi dorsalis
CTCTGCTGGAACCAGGCAGAGTTGGAAACAAATATAGGTATAAGATGATCAGATGTGCCTTATTGGCCAATCAAGAGTAAGCATTTAACAAAGCCATATAATGAATTGGAATATTTGAAATATTATTGCTAACTGGTGAAATTTTGTAACTTAATAATCCTTAATGAAACCTTTATAACCCTTCAGCTAGCACTGCAACTAATGATTATTTTTATTCATCTGTTGATAATCTTTTGATGATAATTAATCAATTAATCATTTTTGGTCTATTAAATGCCAGAAATTTGGGACATCACACCCAGCTGGACATCAACGTCATTAGACATTGACATATGGTTGAATGTAGGTTGTGACGTCGGGTCTAATGACAATGTTAATCTGAGGTCGAATACCTGAAGTTTTGTTGGTTTTAAGTTGTGTTGCTAA
>NW_019463823.1:0-605 GCF_002814215.2 Seriola lalandi dorsalis
AACTGGAAATCATTAGTACTCGGCCTCACACGGGCGGCACCATTATGTTAACAGTACTCTACCTCATGAGCTGGACACCAAATATGTTAGATTTCGGTTGTTTATCAATTTATTGGCTATCACAAATTAAGAAAATATTAATATTAAAAATATTAATATTAAAGAATAACTTTAAAATGAATTAAAGTTCACGGGGCACCATCCTAAACTAATAGGCAAAATAGCCAATATGGTTTTAGTCTCAATTTATTACAATTATTCTGGAACTCTGATTAATCATTAGCTTACTAACTATAACCAAATTACCAAATCAATAGTAAGTTACAGTTGAAGGATTGGAATTCTACCGAGTAGAGGTTGGCAATATTCACGCTTGTGCAACATTAAACACACCAGTAGTTATCCTTAAAAAAGGCATTTATTTACAATGGAGCAGAGTAAAGTACAATGTCTAATCTAGCATATACAGGTGTGTGTGTGTGTGTGTGTGTGTGTGTGTGTGTGTGTGTGTGTGTGTGTGTGTGTGTATGTATGTATGTGTGTGTGTGTCTGTGGGGACACAGACAAAGGCAAGATGGCCGACTCAAAGTGGTCACTGTGACCAC
>NW_019463824.1:0-493 GCF_002814215.2 Seriola lalandi dorsalis
CAGAGGAAGCAGTCGGAGCTGGAGGAGCTGTCACAAAATGACGACCACCTTCAACTTCTGCAGGTTAGACAACACCCCCCCCCCATGAGCCACAACTGTTTGCTGCTAGATGATGCAGTGTTTACAACATGGGTCTGTTAAATGCAAAAGGTGCTAAATAAATAAATAAATAGTTTCTTTTCCTTTGCATCTTTTCCTTATCAGTTGGTTCCTCCAGCTTAAGAGGAAGAGATGCAGCAACACGACTGGAAACAGAGCCTTTCTAGTCTTTATGCTAAGCTAAGCTAAGCTAATTTGCTGCTGGCTCTAAGTATATTATATATATATAGTTACACAGATATGAGAGTGTTATCGATCTTCACTTCTAACTCTTGGCATGAATGCGACTTCTGCTGCTTATGTGAACTCAGCTTTTTTGTGCCTGTGTTTCAAGACACAAAAAAATGTCTGCTTGGATGCAAGTGGTTGGTTTTTAAAAAAAATAAATATAGCG
>NW_019463825.1:0-415 GCF_002814215.2 Seriola lalandi dorsalis
GTGTGTGTGTGTGTGTGTGTGTGTGTGCAGTGTGAGCGGGGTGTGTGTGTGTGTGTGTGTGCAGTGTGAGTGGTGTGTGTGTGTGCGGTGTGTGTGTGTGCGGTGTGTGTGTGTGCCGTGTGTGTGCACGCGCGTCTCCGGGGACCTGATGCTCTGATCTGTCCATCACAGCATCAATAAATCAATACGTCCAATCTCAGCACAGCACCGCCCTGAGAGAATGAATTGGCTTTTATTGGCTCTTCTATTACAGCTCCACAGGGCGTCGCAGCAGCTCAGCAGGTTAGTGAACGTCTGCTGTGTGCTCATAGAGTCATCGGTTTGAATCCAGCTCACAACCATGTGCCAATCATTTTTGTATTTGGTTTTTTTCAAACTGAATTTTCTAAGATGAACGTTGTAAAAACAAAAAAAA
>NW_019463826.1:0-552 GCF_002814215.2 Seriola lalandi dorsalis
ATTTAACATGCTATTTTTGTATACTGAAGAAAATACACTTAAGATAGTGTGAGTGCTGCAGCTTGACGGTCAAGACTTTTTATAAGGTATCTTATACTTATACTTACATATTTATACTATAACAAATACTATAATACTAGTAGCCTGTAGTTTATACATTGGTCTTCATTGATTCCACTATATAAAGTCCTACCTGCACCTGTTTCTTTCACAATAAAGTAACAGATGAATAAGAGGAACTGGTTCATTACATTTGGTCCAAAGGATCCAGCTAAGTTAAACGGATTGTGTCACCTCCAGCTTGTCGCATTTTGAGCAAAGCTTTTGTTGTTGTCTTTTGTCACAACTAGACTCTCAGGCAAGATCTGCAGCTGCCCGAGCTCCGAGTACAGAGGTAAGCATTAGTGTTGTACTACTATAAGTGTAACATATATCGCATCACAAAAGATGACGATAATACAATTCAGTCTTGCTGTGATGACTGATTGTAGATTTGATGACTTAAGTCGTTGCTGTTGTACTAGATTACATTGTATTTGGATGTATTTGTTA
>NW_019463827.1:0-411 GCF_002814215.2 Seriola lalandi dorsalis
CAGATCAGACTGGGGCTGTGCTGGGAGTGAACTGTGAAGTGTGTGTGAGGTGTGTGTGATGTGTGTGTGTGTGGAGCACTGCAGCGACCTGGTGAAAGTTTTAAAAAGTGGAATAAAATTAAAAAGTAAGATTAGTGAATAATGTTCTTTACATTGAGATCACATAAACCCACAACACAACCCAGACTGAACTCTGATCTGTTTTCCCTTTGGATGAATCATACTTGTGGTTTTTCAGCCCACTTATATCACAGCTAGCTGCTTTGCACACCACTCCATATCTATTCTCTATTTATTTCTTCATGATATGAAAATCTATTCACAGAGTCTATAATCCGTCACAGTAGAAATCTGTATTAAATGTTCTCAGTCATGAGGAGCTAATGTAGCTCAGACTTGTCGAATCAATCT
>NW_019463828.1:0-509 GCF_002814215.2 Seriola lalandi dorsalis
CCTGCACAGAAAGGTCACATGTAGACATTACTTTAAGGGATAAAAGGCCCTTAAAAATCCCCTTAAATCAATGAAAAATAAGCTGCAGAGCTGTGAGGCCTTGCGGTTGTTGTTTCCATGTGCAGAATGAAGCAGATGCAACTTCAACAGTGAGAGATGTTGAAGCTGCAGTATTTGAAAAGGCAGGTCTTTATAAATTCAGTGTAAAATAATGACAAGAATATAATACAGTGGAAACAAAATTCATAAATTTGACGCCAGATCTGGACATTGACGTTTAAAGTGACTCCCTCGTGCACACGCCTTGTGGAGCGGCGTGAACGTTAGAAAGACTTGCTTTAACAGGGAAAGGTTGATTTTCTGCCTGTGTTAAGCTCATATTGCAAAAACTGGATGAAAAAAAAGGGGGAAGCACCTACGCTTCAAAAGTGTTAGGCATTAATAAAATACGATGACGGCGACAAAGAGACACAATTTCACGAGATATGAAGCAGCAAAACCAAACGGTA
>NW_019463829.1:0-415 GCF_002814215.2 Seriola lalandi dorsalis
TCCATGTGGACACTAGAATCCTAACCCCATCTTAACATCAGGACAGGGTTCAGCTCAGAGGAGAGCAGCAGCAACATCCCTTGTCATAGCTAGTTTACGACAACATGTAGCCAGAGTCTTTAAGGACCCACCCATTACCCCAGACCACTCACCTCATATATCTGCTGGTCCACCATAGAGTCTGCTGGTCCACCATAGAGTCTGCTGGTCCACCATAGAGTCTGCTGATCCACCATAAAGTCTGCTTGCCCACCATAGAGACAGGGGACAAAGGTAGTCACAGCATTAACCAACAGTCAGACCCCCGGCCCAAAACCACATCTAATTCCAAAAAAAGGTGGGTTCCAGCAGTGTGACACCAAAATAGTGAGCAGACCTGGACTCCAGAGCATCTGACATACACTGATCACAGACT
>NW_019463830.1:0-488 GCF_002814215.2 Seriola lalandi dorsalis
TTTTGTCTTCTGCTCTGCTCTCCTCCTCCTCTCCTCTCATTCTCTGCTCTCCTCCTCTTCTCCTACTTTTCCTCTCCTCTCCTGTTGTCACTCCTCAGTCATCTCCTCCTGGTAATGTGCTTTGATCTTGGTTGTCTGTATATTTCTCCTCCGCTTGATTTTCGTTCTGTCTGCCTTTGAGCATCTCCCTCTCTTTCTCTCTCTCTCTCTCTGTCTCTCTCTCTTGTGGCAGAGTGCAGCTTTGTGAGAAACAATCGACAGCCTCTTTTTTTTTTTGCAATTTTTCAGGCAGACAGCCTCTGATTCATGTGCCCATCACCCCCTCCGCCTGAGGGCCATCGGACCAGGCACAAAAGACATAAGCCGTCAAGCATCTCTTTCTCCTCTCTGCAGTGGTTTTCATCGCTCTTTTCTTAGACTTGCATCTCTTTCCGCTCCTCTCGTTCCCCTGTCACCCTGTCCTACCTCGATTGTGGGTCTTGCTCTGT
>NW_019463831.1:0-424 GCF_002814215.2 Seriola lalandi dorsalis
CATTACTGTGTGAAAACAACAGTTTCTTGTTCTGTTCATTATGATGACAAATCTGTGTGCCTTCATATGGATATCCAACATGTTTGGCATAGCTGCCCAACTGATTACATAAGCAGCACTGCCGCCTCACTGTATTTATAACAAAACCTATCATACTCACTCTTTGCCAACAGCCCAATTTGGGATAATCATCATGTCCACCATCTAAATGATCCAAGTAACTACAGTTCCTGATATGATATGTAGTTCTCTGTTTAATAAGGAAGTTTGAAGCTTCCACTTAAGGGTATTTTAATCGCATTGTAGGATGGTTTCATTATAGCTGTGTTACAGGTGTCAATGAACCAGAGAAGGTGTATAAATTTACCAGAAACAACAGGCTTTGGCTGATGTTTAACCAAACATCAACACCATCATATTCTGA
>NW_019463832.1:0-441 GCF_002814215.2 Seriola lalandi dorsalis
TGCATCTGTTTCTCTCAGACTTTCCTCAGCTGCTGAGGAAATGAGGTTTCAGTTAAAGGAGGAAGCAGAGCTGTGCTTTTTCCTCGTTATAATAATTATAGTGATACTAATATAACCAACGGGAGACCGCTAGTGGTGAGACTGATTTTTGTGACACCTCGGTGAATAAGAGGGAAGTGTTGAAGCGTTGCTCTTTGTAGACGCTCCCTGAGCTCTGACTCCAGATCAGTGTTATTCCTCCTGGTTGTGGTTCGTTGTCTAACGTAACACGGCGGGAAAGAGGCGTTACAACGTTTTGATTGAGTTACTGAAACAGAAAGTTTGAATCTGTGAATATCTTTCCGACTTTACTGAAGTATAATTATCTCGTTATATTGGGTTAATAAAAACCACTTTTCTCCTGATAATATCTCGTCATGTGGAGATAACGAGCTTTGTTTT
>NW_019463833.1:0-493 GCF_002814215.2 Seriola lalandi dorsalis
GGTTTGATTTGATTCCCTGTTGTGATCAAAATTCACTTAAAATACATTTGTTTGTTCCTTTCATCGGATACGTAACCACCAGGTTTTCATTAAAAATCAAAATCAAAATCATGATAACATGAAATAGTCGAAAGAAAAAATATTGTGTTAACTTCAAATTAAAACGTAGACCCTCCATTTCTCATAGATGCAAAGAATGACAAATGTTAAAAGCAGTTCGAAAATACGCGTTGATTTCAGAATGGGCTCCACGCTTAAATGTGTTTTTAGTGTTCAGCGCCACTTTAGGTTTTTTGTACATGAGGGGATGAAAAAAGGACATGGAGTCTGTTTCTTGCCTTGAACCAGGCTTTCACTCCAACAAGCAGAAAAATCTGTTGAAATGCTACAATGAGATATTTCATTTCCTCCATGTCATTAATAATGTGTGTATTTATTGAAAGATATTGGATAAGTGTGCATCACTTCCTATATATACATATATATATATATA
>NW_019463834.1:0-426 GCF_002814215.2 Seriola lalandi dorsalis
AGAAAAAAAAAAAAAAAAAAGGCACTGAAGCCAAAATGCATGTAAAAGAGAGAAGATCAACTGTAAGGAAAGTGCAGTGAGCAATACTGTTCTCCACACAGATATGAATCAGTTCATGGGCCCTCCACAAGCTATTACAGAACTCATATCTAATCAGACATGGTGATTTCATCTGTTTGTATATTTTAATTTAATTCCACTGCTGTCTAAACTCACAATACAAAGCAGCAGCAGAGGGCAGTTGACCTAGTAAACCCTGAATGTAAACCTTCCTATACTAATTAGACCTCGCAGCAGAATGAGTGGAATTCAGCAGCTGGGTTTAACGTGGCATTGTTCCTTTACAAAAGCAGCCGCAATACAGTTAGAAATATTTCAGTCATATTCTGTCACATGTAGGTCAGTCGGGACTCTGGTTATTTAACA
>NW_019463835.1:0-453 GCF_002814215.2 Seriola lalandi dorsalis
GAAAGAAAGAAAGAAAGAAAGAAAGAAAGAAAGAAAAGAATATATTTTATTTGTTTCTCAAAGTACAGATTAATGATTACTGTTTGTTCTGCAGGGGGTCCCCAGCAAAAAAGGGAATCATTTATTTTTGCTATAATTCCATTCCATCCATTCAATTCCATCCATAAGTAACACAATGACAGACTGTATCACTATTTTGTTCATGGCTTTCAAACACTTTTTTACGAGTGTCTTCTGAAATAGGTCCCTTACGGCGGCATGCGTACGGCCCTTAGTTGTCATTGTTACAATAATAAACGCGCGGAGTGTACCAAGAGAGGCATGCCTACCTTTGTTGCCACGGTTACGATAATGATGGTCTTGGCTTGGTTAGGTTTAGCAAAAGATTGTGATTTGAATTGAAATAAATACTTCCTCAATATTACACGGTCTTGATCTCGGTCATGGTTACAA
>NW_019463836.1:0-388 GCF_002814215.2 Seriola lalandi dorsalis
GGGGAGGAGGAGAGGGGTAGATGGGTAGGAAGAATGTAAATAAGTAAAACAGGATTTTACATTTGGATTCTCCAGATACAGAAAACTCAAAAATGTCAGACAAGACAAATGAACTTAAAGAAGCGACATGTGAGTTTTCAGGAGCAGGTGGCGGCGCTGTGGAGGACACAGTGACTCGGTATCAGGAAGTGAGCAGACGGGCCGGGGCTAGCTGTTAGCATGCTAACTTCAGTAGAAGAAAAGAAGAGGGTTGTTTTCCACCTCTGGAGACAGATGTTGGTGAGTGAAAGACTGAAGTTTGATGGGGAACTCACGACGTTTCTTCTAGACTGGTGAGTAAACAGCTGCTAATGCTAACGCTAGCTATGTAGCAATAGCAAAACTTACC
>NW_019463837.1:0-477 GCF_002814215.2 Seriola lalandi dorsalis
CTCTCTCTCTCTCTCTCTCTCTCTCTCTCTCTCCCTGTTTCATAACATCATTCGCTCACTCTGGGCGTCTGTAGCTCAAATCTGTCTGTTATTGTTTCTCTTCCCACCCACATCAAAGCGTTTCACACTTTACTGTTGAATCAGGAGAAACTTCCTGCAAAGTTTCCATCACCTTCGTCAGTCGGACGCTGGGAGTTAAAAGCTTGATTAAAGGTTAAATGAGACGTAACCACAACAAAACATCATCTCACCGTTTGGTATCTGTCGCACAGTCTGTCGCTGACTGACTGACTGACTGACAGAGTTTCCTCGTTGGTCTTTGCTTTTTTCTTTGTCGTGAAATTTCGTGACTTTTCAGAAACATTTAGTGACGAATGTAAAAAACTTTTTGGACAAGTCTGAGCTGCTTTCCATCGAAGAGAGTCGCCAGTCCTGCCCTGCGAGTTTCCCGCCGCAGACACGCCTCTCTGTGCTCAC
>NW_019463838.1:0-440 GCF_002814215.2 Seriola lalandi dorsalis
ATTTAGGCAAAAAAAACATTTTTGTCAAAACATGACTTAGGCCATTATTTTAGGAAGGTGACGATATTATATTTGCAATAAATGATAATGATTAGCAGCTAGCTTGTTGGCATTGTTCATTGATGAATGAATTTATAAGATTATTCAAAATAATACAATGAAAAACCAATGTTGGGGTGTTGGCTTTCCAGGATGGCGGCCGGATTGATGACGCCACATCTTGGAGGTGGACCCCCGGAGGTTCCTGTTGTCTCATTGAGGCATAGCGGTCTGAGCTGGTGGGGAGGCACAGGATGCTCGGCCTGACTGTTGCCATGGTGATCCAGAGGATCTCCTGGGAGGAGTGGAGGCTCCACTGTTGGAGGAGGACACATGGGGCGGAGGAGACGCTCCTCCTCATCCAGGATCTCCACGTCACCCTGGACGTCTCTTTGCTGGAT
>NW_019463839.1:0-496 GCF_002814215.2 Seriola lalandi dorsalis
ACAAAGGAATAACCACTCTGCATTTCAACCTGCATGTTCTCCTCCTCACTGTCACTGTCCTGTGGGTTCTGTGAGTTCTGTGGGTTCTGTGGGTTCTGTGTGTCACTCTGTGGGTTCTGTGCGTCACTCTGTGGGTTCTGTGCATCACTCTGTGGGTTCTGTGTGTCACTCTGTGGGTTCTGTGTGTCACTCTGTGGGTTCTGTGCGTCACTCTGTGAGTTCTGTGCATCACTCTGTGGGTTCTGTGTGTGTCTCTGTGGGTTCTGTGTGTCACTCTGTGGGTTCTGTGTGTGTCACTCTGTGGGTTCTGTGTGTCACTCTGTGGGTTCTGTGTGTCACTCTGTGGGTTCTGTGGGTTCTCCTCTGGCTGAGAGGAGGAACACTGTAGATCTTTCTTTGCCAGCCTCTTAGCTTTTGCTGTGTTGGCTCTAGTCTCCGTGTTCTTCCTTTTGACAGACGACTGTAGAAACACGTCGTCGTCCATCACACAGTCGTC
>NW_019463840.1:0-426 GCF_002814215.2 Seriola lalandi dorsalis
TTATGTTGGCTCTTGAGGATTTACGGCACCCAGCAAGGAAACTGAAATCATAGCATGTCTTTCAGTTCACGACTGTAATGAAACCTGGACCAGCCTGTGATCTGTGTTCTGTTTTTTTTCTTTTTTTGTTTTGCATAATTTGGTTCCTACAGGATAAATCAAATTTCCATTGCATCCACAGTACACAGTGCAGTATGTATATATATATATAGGGGAGACTGGGGACGGTAACAGCATGTTTTGCATTTCTCTCAGTTACACAGAGACTATTTGGATGAGACCAAAACCTTTATATATTAACCTTACATCTGGCTGCTAATTACCCATACCATTTAAAGATGATTACATATGACATATCATTCACAATATTAACTTCAGTGAAAGAATTCAGTTGTTGCAACTGACCCCAACCCTGGGGATGGATGT
>NW_019463841.1:0-413 GCF_002814215.2 Seriola lalandi dorsalis
TATGCCTTATTACACTGAGTCATTTTTTCACATTTTTTGCCATACTATACTATGTCGTTTTTTCAAATTTTTGACCATACTATACTATGTGGATTTTTTACTTTTAACGCCTTAATATACTATTACATCTTTGTAACTTACTATATTATGACGTATTTTGAAGTTTTTATGCTTTATTATACTAAATCGTTTTTTCACATTTTTTGCCATACTATACTATGTCATTTATTCAAATTTTGACCATACTATACTATGTGGTTTTTTTGACTTTTAACGCCTTACTATACTATTACATCTTTGTAACTTACTATATTATGAAGTATTTTGAAGTTTTTATGCTTTATTATACTGAGTCATTTTTTCACATTTTTTGCCATACTATACTATGTCGTTTTTTCACAATTTTGGCCATA
>NW_019463842.1:0-491 GCF_002814215.2 Seriola lalandi dorsalis
AATGTCGAGTCAGGAACGTCCGTATTTAAATGGTGAATGCGGACGTAAAGGAAGACAGACAGCTCCGCCTCAGTCCGCCATTTTGCTTTTCCTCTTTCAAGCTAGAGCCCGTGAGCCTCTGAACTTCCGGCTAAAATTCATTCAAAATAAAAGTTAAACATTGACCCTGGCAATCCTGCTGACCTCTGAAATATTAAATTGGCCGCCAACATAGACTCTAATTATCAACTACTCAAATTTACCAAAATATTGGCGTTTTTAATTTAATATTGTTTCCACCTGTTATGACCTTTGCAGGGTTTGGAGCAGGTTTATTTCATTTGGATTTGTGGATGTGAAATATATATTCATTCAAGTTTATAGAATAATTGAATGGATGAGCCTGTTTGAATAATTTTTCAGTTTGATTGTTCTTTATGTGACATAATGAAGTGTCCAAAATGATTCAGTGTCACATATAATTTAGTGTCCAAAAGGGAAAGAGTTATCAT
>NW_019463843.1:0-478 GCF_002814215.2 Seriola lalandi dorsalis
ACAATTAGTTGATTAATCAATTAAAGTAAAATTAAAATAAACTGAAAATCTTTGACTTTGGTTGATTTGAACATATCTCCTTGGGCTGTGGAAAATTTACAAGGTGTATTTTGTACTATTTTCTTTCATTTTCTACCAGTGTTTCCCCTCAACACATTCAGCAGCAGCTAATATTCACAACGATGCGTAACCACCACTTTTACTTGTACTGTCTACACTACAGAAAGTTTAAATAAATTACACTAACTCATGTTGAGAGAGAAACCATCAGTGGGAAAAGTCCAACACTCGGCCGATGATGTAACTCCATCCCTGAATCACTCACTAACTTCATCACTCACTCAGTCACAGACATTCATGTCACTGAGGTCCCGCTGAAAACAGTGAAATAATGGTTGAATTCAAAATAACAAAAACAGTACATTTTTTTCAATTAGCCTCTTAAAGATGAAAATGATGCTGTTTTTTTTTCTTATTA
>NW_019463844.1:0-442 GCF_002814215.2 Seriola lalandi dorsalis
TTGGTTAGCAAGGTGCATCTTCACCTGAACTGTGATATTAACAGGGATGCTAATTTTGGCTAGCAAAGAAATAAGCTTAAAACAAAATGTACTTACCGGGAAAAATTGAACCGCCGACTCCTCTGAGTGACTTTTAAAACAACTGAGCACCGAACAAGACATTTTCAGGCAAACAACATGTTGGAGCAACTTTGATGAACTGAAAACACAATAAGTCAAATGTGCGACACATCGCTCTGACGTCATATCCGGATTAACAGGCAGGTCCCTCTGTGTGTTAATGACGCGGTAGCCACGTCCTAAAGCCACTCTGCTTTAACGTCTATTTTCTTTTAAATAGGACCATAATTTTAAATAATGAACATAATTTTGTATTGAAGAAAACTTCAAACTAGAGATTCAGACCATAAACACATAACGAATCAGATTAGAAAGTAGGTGT
>NW_019463845.1:0-533 GCF_002814215.2 Seriola lalandi dorsalis
AGTGCCTTTAGCCAACCGCATTTCCTGTAGTGTTATGGGATTTGGCATTTTGGAGCTGGGTAGAAGTAAACACAAATGAAGGCCTGAAGCAGCTCAGTGCTTCTCAGTGGAACAAGCTGCTGACTGATGCTCTGCTGCACTGACAGTGAGGACGAGAAGGAAAACATCCTCTGCTCTCAGTGAGTGTGGGACGGTACAGCCCAGACATGTGTCCCCTCCTGGTTCAGACATCTTTTGTGAATTAGATTAGATTATACCAAAATATATACTAATAAACACAATATACACAATACACATGATATGTACATGAAAAAGTGCAAGTTTGCACATGGTCAGGAAGAGCAGGAGTTGTGGAGTCTGACAGCTGCTGGAATGAAGGACCTGCGGAACCTCTCCTTCTTACAGCGAGGATGTAAAAGAATTAGGGCTGGGAGAACCAGATTAGGTTAAAAAATATGTGGTTTGTCATTTCAGTTATGTGTGGTCATGTTTAGACTTAATTAGATAAATGAGAAATACCAGTGCACACATGA
>NW_019463846.1:0-597 GCF_002814215.2 Seriola lalandi dorsalis
GTGGGAAGGAGGGCCACCTTATCCGGTCCTGTCCAAAAAAACAGGGTTTCTCAGGTTCTGGTGGGGCCAGTTCAGCTCCTGCTGGTTCTGGTGGGACTGACTCGGCTCCTACTGGTTCCGGTGGGACCGATTCGGCTCCTGCTGGTTCCGGTGGGACCGATTCGGTTCCTGCTGGTCCCGGTGGGACCGATTCGGCTCCTGCTGGTTCCGGTGGGGCCGATTCGGCTCCTGCTGGTTCCGGTGGAGCCGATTCGGCTCCTGCTGGTTCCGGTGGGACCGATTCGGCTCCTGCTGGTTCCGGTGGAGCCGGTTCGGCTCCTGCTGGTTCCGGTGGGACCGAGTCGGTTCCTGCTGGTTCTGGTGGGGCCAATATTACTGTTGGAGCAGATTATAATTCTGGTTCTGTCTCTGAAAGTTTTATTAGTGGGCCTGCTGTGGAGGCCAGTAAACAGGCCGACACTGCTGGTGACCCGGCCCTCTTACAGGACGAGTCACAGGAAGTGGAATTGTGTTTGGAAGGTGACGAGGAACAGATGATTGTGGAAGAGGTTCCACAAGAAAAAAAGAGGAAGTCAGTGGACATCAATAGATCTACAA
>NW_019463847.1:0-469 GCF_002814215.2 Seriola lalandi dorsalis
TCTATCATCGTATTCTCCAAGTTCTTACATCGTATTCTCCAAGTTCTCACATCGATTCTCCAAGTTCTCACATCATATTATTCAAGTTCTCATGTCGTATTCTCCAAGTTCTCATATTCTCCAAGTTCTCACATCGTATTCTCCAAGTTCTTACGTCGTATTCTCCAAGTTCTCACATCATATTCTCCAAGTTCTCACATCATATTCTTCAAGTTCTCACGTCGTATTCTCCAAGTTCTCACATCGTATTCTTCAAGTTCTCACGTCGTATTCTCCAAGTTCTCACATCGTATTCTCCAAGTTCTCACATCGTATTCTCCAAGTTCTCACATCATATTCTCCAAGTTCTCACATCGTATTCTCCAAGTTCTCACGTCGTATTCTCCAAGTTCTCATGTCGTATTCTCCAAGTTCTCACGTCGTATTCTCCAAGTTCTCACGTCGTATTCTCCAAGTTCTTACGTCGTAT
>NW_019463848.1:0-421 GCF_002814215.2 Seriola lalandi dorsalis
TAACTTTCCACGAAGCAACTAAGTCACCATCACATTCATTCATTTTTTTTCATTCATTCATCAACTTACTCACAGTTACAATATTTACTGTCTGGTAGTTTTTATGAGTTTAGAAATGTGTACAGACGTGTACCAGGATAACTTAGTCATGTCGATCTGAATCTTTACTGAAAGTAACAGTTGGATATCTTAGTCATTTTCTCAATGAGAGTGAGATGAGAAGATTGACAGCACTCCTTAGTCTGTACTGTAAATATGAAGCTACAACCTGCAGTCGCTTAGCTTAGCTTAGCTTAGCTTAGCTTAGCTTAGCGTTGCAAAAAGAGCAGAAACTGGCTAGCTGGTTGTCCAACCAGCTAGCCTGGCTCCACCTACAGGCTCCTCTAAAGTTCACTATTTAACACTTTATGTCACTTTTTTT
>NW_019463849.1:0-454 GCF_002814215.2 Seriola lalandi dorsalis
GTGTGTGTGTGTGTGTGTGTGTGTGTGTGTGTGTGTGTGTGTGTGTGGTTCCTGGGTGGAACCATAAACACACGTCACAACTGGTTCCAAGGCAAATACACATCCAAGAAGCATTTGTGCGTTTCTTGTGAATATGAAACTGCGTGTTCTGGCTGGACAAACACACACACACGCACACACACACACACACACACGCACACACACAGACACACACACGCTTGCAGGATGTAGGCTCGCAGCAGTACGTGACAGAACAACCTGTCAATCCAAATATTTGCATTCATTAACAAGGACATTCAGAGCAACTGCAGGCATCAAACACAGATCAGTTCATTCACCTCCATCACTCGGTGTTCAGTGGAGTGGAACAGACCACAGGCCTGTCGCACTAAAGAAAAAACAGAAGCTGCTCAGCAGGTTCAGTATCACATCTAACACGCACACTACAATGTTT
>NW_019463850.1:0-539 GCF_002814215.2 Seriola lalandi dorsalis
CTTCCTTCGTTGCTTTTTTTTTTTGTTTTGTTAAAAGAGTGAATGAAGTTGTGACGGTCTCCGCTGAGACAGAAGAGAGGAGAAGCTACTAGCCCTCTCTCGCTGTCACTTCTAGTCGCGTTGCTCTCCTCCCCAGTAATGTTAAATTTAGCACAGAAAAAACATAATAGTGGTAATTTAAATAGCGGTTCATGGGATTTATTAACCCTCAGGGGTCCCTCTGTCCTTTTTTAGACATTTTCTTCACTTTTCTTTTTTGATTTGCTGATCATTTTGCCTGTGTTACAGCTGAAGGTATGGATTTCTGCAAGAAAGTGCCTTTTTTGACATATTTTTAAAATCTAATGTCAGTTACTGTTACAGGTCTATTATACACTGGTAACACATTTTGTACCCTCTGGGGTTCCTCGCGTCCAAAAAAGGACACACAAAGAAAATGCTATAAAATCATCATATATCAATATTTTTTTCTGCTTTTTTTGCATAAATCTCTTAAACCACTTCAGTTCTGCTCAAACCTACCAAATGTTTATTAGTTT
>NW_019463852.1:0-494 GCF_002814215.2 Seriola lalandi dorsalis
TGGCAGGACAGAGAAGCAGCTACAGCAACAAACGTCTCATCTCACTGCGGTGCAGAACAGTGAGGTTCAGGAGATCCTTTGTTCCGACTGCCATCACCTCAGCCAAAGGATGTGGACTAATTTAATTATTAACTACTATTAATATTTTCAGCAATGAGCTAATGGACACATGAATTTCACCTAGGGATAAATGATTGTATGTATGTATGTATGTAATGTATCTATCTATGTACACATCTATTACAGCAAGGCATAAAAAGTCAAAAAAATGTCATAGCATAGTCAGTCACAGTCAGTGGCGACCAGTGTTCTCTTAATGCTGCAGTCTGCTGGCGTAGCAGCATGTCAGACATGAACACAGGGAGACTGGAGAAGCTGGTCAAAAAAGCTTGATCTGTGTTTGGCAAGAGTCTGGACTCATTCAGGACTACATTTCCCTGAAGGGGATAAATGATTGTATGTATGTATGTACAGTATGTATCAATCTATCTATG
>NW_019463853.1:0-467 GCF_002814215.2 Seriola lalandi dorsalis
TGTTAGAGTGAAGAGGTCACAGGACAGAGGTCAGAGGTCAGTGTGAGCTCAGTGATTCTGAACCCCAGAGGATCCAAACGGAACCTGGACCAACAGAATATTAGTGTCCAGCTGATCAATGAGGAGCTGCCTGTGGTTACCCTGCTCCACCACCAGGTGTCACTGATGGAGTGTGACACTGAGGTCTCATCAGCTACAACACAACCACTGATCAATACGAGACCACACCTTTAAGTCTGGACCTCCACCTCCAGGGTCTGGGTCGGGGTCTGGGTCAGGGTCTGGGTCTGGGTCTGGGTCTGGGTCAGGTTCAGGGTCAGGTTCAGGGTCAGGGTCTGGGTTGGGGTCTGGGTCAGGTTCAGGTTCAGGGTCAGGGTCTGGGTCGGGGTCTGATGTGGGTCTGGGTCAGGTTCAGGGTCAGGGTCTGGGTCTGGGTCAGGGTCTGGGTCGGGATCTGGGTCGGGGTC
>NW_019463854.1:0-417 GCF_002814215.2 Seriola lalandi dorsalis
TGCGTGTGTGTGTGTGCGCGTGTGTGCGTGCGTGCGTGCGTGCGCGTGCGTGTGTGTGTGTGTGCGTGTGTGTGTGTGTGTGTGTGCAGGTGGAGAACACTGTGGGCGGGGAGCAGGTGTACCAGCAGAGGGTGACCCGACACCTGGTGCCCTGTGTGGGTCAGTTCTCTGTGGCTCTGGCCGACGACTCTCTGTGGAAAACCCTCAACTACCAGATCCTTCTCAAGACCAGGCACAGCGACGCCAAGGTGAGAACACCTGCACACATCTGCCCCTCAGTCATTAGAGGGGGGCTCAGAGCCATGAGCTTTTTGTGCCCTGGGTGTCGCCTCTCAGCGTTCGACCCTGAACTCTTCTGTGGAAGTGCTGCTCTTTTTCTTTGTGCTGCAGCTTCCTGGGACAAATACCATCACAATG
>NW_019463855.1:0-527 GCF_002814215.2 Seriola lalandi dorsalis
CAGAATTTCACAGGCTTTTTGATTGATAGAATTTTACTCACCTAGAGTCCAGGTGAGTATCGACTTTTAAAAGTAAGAGAGACAGTTTGATCCAGAACCAGTAGGTTCAGGATCTGCTTCTTCCCCTCAGCTGTCACCCTGCTCCACTCTTTTCAACTTGTCTATACCACTGTGATTATATAAATAATAAATTATGAGGGCCATAGAAAACAATATGATTAACTGGACAGGGGCAAAGGTGAAATGCTGCCCTTTATGGAGATGGAGCAAGTAGCATGATCTTACAGATTACACCTAAACAAATAAATAAAATAAAATAAACATTTTCTAGTACATGAAGGCATTGACATTATATCTCAAAGCAAAATCAACGGTTAAAGATTCCATTTAATATTGCTCATCAATAAAATTATATTTTCAAAAAGAACTATTAGTAACAGGATCCATTTTTGTCAGAGCAGGAATTTATTGAAGACTCATTGATCCACATATACCTGGTCAATTATAAACTTGAGTTAAAGAACTTA
>NW_019463856.1:0-479 GCF_002814215.2 Seriola lalandi dorsalis
TTTTTACATAGAACATGTTTTCTATGTGAAAATATGTGTTAACATTATAAATTTAATTCATTTATGAAAGTTTGTTGAAACAACATACATGTTAGAAAAATAAATGTTTATGTCTAACTTCACATTCAGGGACTTTTGGACTCTACTGTTTATAATATCAACATATACTGACAGGCTGTGGAGGGACAGATATATATATTTTATATATATATATGTCTACAATATAAGCATATATACATACATGTATTTATGTATATATGCTAAATATATTAAGAAATTAGAAATTGATATGAAATTGTTCCATTTCTAACAGGTTTCATATATAATTTTTACATATATGCAGATTTAAAATAAAAATGTATATTTCATATACGGAAATTCAATATATGAACATATATTACATTTGCGTATGGGAGGCAACATCACAGTTCTGGATTCACTGTTTTATTGTCAAGTAGCCTAATAGATATGTATATATA
>NW_019463857.1:0-364 GCF_002814215.2 Seriola lalandi dorsalis
TTAATATACAATGATGTATTTTTGACGATTCATGCCATACTATACTATGACATTTTTTGGCATTTTTATGCCTCATTATATTATTTCGTATCATGCCTGTCCATAATATGATATTTTTATGACCTTTTATGCCTTAATATACTATGAAGTATTTTTGACGATTTATGCCATACTATACTATGACGTTTTTTGGCATTTTTATGCCATACTATACTTTGATGTTTTTTGGTATTTTTATGCCTTGCTTTACCATCTCATTTGTTGCCTAACCTTACTACGACGTTTTTATGACCTTTTATGCCTTAATATACTATGATGTATTTTTGACGATTTATGCCATACTATACTATGACGTTTTTTGGCA
>NW_019463858.1:0-447 GCF_002814215.2 Seriola lalandi dorsalis
CCACAAGAGGTTAAATACCTGGGTCTCCACACCAGAAAGTAGGACCAGTCCTAGCCTGGTCAGATGCGTACACAAACTGATGAAGCCTCTTGGATGAGAGGTGAAACGTCTTCCCAGACAAATAACCTAGTCCAGTTGTTTTCGATTTAAAAAACTCCTTTAGGACATTTTACGATAGTTTTACGGCACGCCGCATAACGTCTCCATAGACACGGCCCGGCGTGGCTGGTGCTAGCGGTACAGGTAGTACAGGCACATCTGCTGCTGCTGAAGCCAGTTTGTTTGAGCATTTGAAGCAGTTTTATGAACAAACAGGTGAAGACTCAGACAGATCATATTTATAAACGGATTTTAAATGGAACTAATGTCTGTGTCAGTGGTTTACAATAATTCATTTAGTTTGGGAGTGGCGATGATGATGGACGGGTAGAAGGAGGTTGAAAAAGA
>NW_019463859.1:0-554 GCF_002814215.2 Seriola lalandi dorsalis
ATTTTAAGGCATAAACGGTCATAAAAGCATCATATTATGTTGAGGAATAAAACGACATAGTATAGTAAGGCATAAAAATGCCAAAACACATCACAGTACAATATGGCATTAAAATGTCAAAAAACGACATAGTATAGTATGGCAAAAAATGTCAAAAATACATCATAGTATTTTAAGGCATAAACGGTCATAAAAACATCATAGAATGGTAAGGAATCAACTTACATAGTATAGTAAGCTATAAAAATACCAAAAAACTTCACAGTACAATATGGCATTAAAATGTCAAAAAAAGTCATAGTATAGTATGGCAAAAAATGTCAAAAATACATCATAGTATTTTAAGGCATAAACGGTCATAAAAACATCATAGTATGTTGAGGAATAAAACAATATAGTATAGTAAGCTATGAAAATGCCAAAAAATTTCACAGTACAATATGGCATAAAAATGTCAAAAAACGTCATAGTATAGTATGGCAAAAAATATCAAAAATACATCATAGTATTTTAAGGCATAAACGGTCATAAAAGCATCATATTATGTTGAGGAA
>NW_019463860.1:0-530 GCF_002814215.2 Seriola lalandi dorsalis
GTTGGCTTCACTTTTCAGCCCCGTAGACTACGTTCATTTTTATATACAGTCTATGACTACAGCAGGTTGAATCTGAAGCTGGGGAACAATAGTCTGTATAGAGGGGGAAGGGGGAAGGAGAAATATGAAGGAAAAGAGAGGAAAAATTGAGAAATTGAGAGAAATTAAGTGAACTGATAGTCATTAGTGTCTCTGCTGCCCATCACAAGTTATTGGACACAGTTGACCAAACAAGACACTTAACTGGAGTATGGCATAGGAAGCTGCGGATCCAGAGATCGCCGGTTCGGTTCCCGACTGGAACATGTTGCTACCCAAAATTACCAAGCATTGTAAATCTATCAAATATCACTTAATAAATGATACGAATTGGATGGGGACTGCGTGTGAATGCCAAATAGCAGTTCATTGTGTTGTTTAGTGTTTACATAATGTAAAAATTTGATTATTAATAATTAAATAATAATAAACTTTATATAGCAATGTAAGAAATATTTGTAAAAATCACCACACCTAGACACATACGTTTT
>NW_019463861.1:0-485 GCF_002814215.2 Seriola lalandi dorsalis
CCTGTTCAGAGAATAGGCATCGCTCTACCTGCTCTGAATTGTGAAACTAAATTTTGGTTACAGAAATGATGTCGATGCAAAGAAATATTAGGGTTAATTCTACCTGTGGAGCAGATTACATTTAGGTCAAGAGGGAACTTCACCTGAACTTAAAACATAATAATCCTGTGTATTACATAATTACGGAAATTGATTAAAAGTTCCTGGATCCGCTCCCTGACTGGATCTGCACCAAACTTGAATGGGTTCTTCTCTGACCCATGTCCCATCCCTCCACCAAGTTTGGTGCAAATCAGTTCAGCAATTTTTGAGTAAAACAAAGAAACAAAGGTGAGCCTCCTTGGCGGAGGTAATTAATGTGGATTGAACTTTTGGAATCACTGAATGTTTTTGGTGTCTTCTCTTTCTCATCTTAATCTTTATGTTTTAATACAAGGTCATCTTTGAGCTTTTTACAAATATTGTCTTTTCAGTTTGTTTGTTTT
>NW_019463862.1:0-431 GCF_002814215.2 Seriola lalandi dorsalis
AGCTGTCAATTTTAGTCCTTGAGTTCATAGTTAAGTGCTTTATTTGTTAACTGCTATCAAGGAATATGACTCTTCTTTGTAGTATGCATGAGAGAAGATGCCGCGAGATTAGTGGACTTCTATGTAGTGTCCGCTGATAATGTAGTGGGCTGGTCTGGACAGAAAATGCCAGGGCTGAATTTTTGTCCCAGTCCACCCCTGGTCACGGGTCAAAAAGGTTCTGAAATGCTGCTTGAGAAACGGGAAACATTTGATTTAAGCCCTTTTCAGACCTGAAACACACAACATGCAATTCATGCATTGACTGGTGCGCTCGGCCTTTTCTCCGCGCATTTACGCATCGTTTCACATTATTACAGAGTGAACTTCGCTGCCTTATTGGGACGTTTCTATCTATGTATCTATCAAAGTGGCAGGATCCAAGGGTAGAG
>NW_019463863.1:0-356 GCF_002814215.2 Seriola lalandi dorsalis
GTCTGGCAGCTAGCTGTCAGCTGGGTCAATACTTGGCTGCAGTTCTCTGTCTGCAGTCCAGAGGCTGCCTGCTCTCATTACTGCTATTCAAAGGCTGCATTCACTCCCCCTCTCTTTTTTGAGGCCAAGACGCAGTCATGGATCTGGCACTGTCCTGACTCCTCTGCTGCCTCGCTCCAAACTCCTCTAATTCTAGCCCGCCTCCCCCTCCCCCCTCCTCTACTTTCTTCTTCCTCATCCTCGTCTCTGCCAAACACTTGAAGCACAATTGAAATTTGCATGTTTCTTTTGAAGCCACGGCAAAACATACATTGGCCTTGTTGAAAATATCACAAAAAAAAAAAAAAAAAATAATT
>NW_019463864.1:0-494 GCF_002814215.2 Seriola lalandi dorsalis
AGAACCTAAGTTGTAAAACTGGTGTTCATTACAAACACCTACTGTGTATGATTGTTACATTCCCTGAGAGATACCAATATTTTTATGTTACTTAATATCATCATTGAAGATTGAAGATTTTAAGTTGGATCACAGAATAGGGAATAAAATTTGCAGAACAAGCGGCTTCACAACTTTGGATGAAGACTCCTGACAAAATAATAAAAAAATAACAATACATCAGCTAATGTACCCTTAAAACATCCATGTTCTCATCTTACCATCAAAGCTTTCACTTCCCTACATCACATCTGCTGATCAGATACTTTTTTTTTTTAAACCATAATAACAGATACTACGATTACACTATTATTTACACATTGTTGTTATTCCTGTAATAACAACGATGTAATGTAACTGTAAAACAAGATTTACAGGCTCAGCACACCCACACAGGTTGGGTGGAGCTACACTGGGCATTACAAACGATTGCCATAGCTTCTCCCAAATCCATA
>NW_019463865.1:0-395 GCF_002814215.2 Seriola lalandi dorsalis
CCCCACCTCTTCTTCCTGGGGAGGGAGCACCTTGGTGATTTCTCCCAAAACACACAGGGACAAATGAGGCCCTGAGCGTCCCGTTAAAAATGAAACAACCCAGCAGAGAGTTCACATCCCTCAAGATTTGACCTAGACACAGGTAAACACACACACTCAAACACACACACATACACACACACACACACACAGAAAAAGAGCAAGACCTATAGGACACACACACATGTGTGGGCATGTAATTACTGAGCCTGTGCAACAGCCACAGGGAACTGGGGTGCACGTTTACAGAGGGAAGAGGAAGAGCTCACAGTGTGTGTGTATGTGTGTGTGTGTGTGTGTGTGTGTGTGTGTGTCAGTGGCCCAGTTATAGCGGAACGATAAAATTGCTGCATCCA
>NW_019463866.1:0-472 GCF_002814215.2 Seriola lalandi dorsalis
GTTCGGTTCATCCACCCACCACCACCTCCACCACCTCCACCCATCCTCCTGTTCCTCCGACAGGTTCAGTCAGGGAAGACGTCGGGTTCATCCCTCAAAGTGTCAAGATTGTGATTCCTTTTGTCTTAGTGTGTGCTGCACATGCACACCTACGTGTTCGTGAGTGCGTGACAGCTGCGGCTTGTCAACTGACGTCTGACTGGAGGGATTAATAGTTGCTGTATCACCTTCCCCTCCTCTCTTCTTGTAGAAAATCAGACGGCTCCCGTCTCGCAGCGCTGTGACATTTGGTGCCCTTGTGTAAAGTGTTGTGGTTTACTGAGCAAACACATTCTCTTGAAGGTGGCCCCGCCAACGTGCGACGCATTAACATCAACACGCCTTGATTGAATAAGATAAACACTCAAGTCCTTTAACTGATACCTGAGCAGATGAATACTTTGAAATGAGATTACATGTCTGTGATCTCTCT
>NW_019463867.1:0-466 GCF_002814215.2 Seriola lalandi dorsalis
GAGGGGCGTAACAATCTGTAGAGCGTTACGACGCCCTCTGTTCTTAGATCCTCGAGTCAGACGAGGAAAATTCACCCCAAAAAAACTTTACTGGGGAAAATGAGAGAGGACAGACCACAATAAGAGGCCGAAACAAATACAGTGAGGGAGGAGTTCAGTTGTGTGTGTGTGTGTGTGTGTGTGTGTGTGTAGTCTTTCAAACAAGCTCATTATGACGTGATTCAGATACTGTAAACCCAGTTTTCCAGAAAAGATTGACAGCTCAGCCTTGTTGTTTTGATTGCTAAGTGAGTTCATGCTGATTTCTGTGATTTCTGAACAACAGACTAAATCCAAAACTAAAGTCTTGGGGGTGATTTTTGTTGATTTGGCTTCAAATAAACAGGCAACCTTCCACATTACAACAATAAACAAAATACCAAACATAAAAAAAAGCTTCATCATACACTGAACTAAAAGTACAAAC
>NW_019463868.1:0-398 GCF_002814215.2 Seriola lalandi dorsalis
GAACTAAAATACCACATCACCTGCCACAGGCTGAAAAAGTGTCCCTGGTGTGTGTGTGTGTGTGTGTGTGTGTTTATAATATGCATAAATATACATAATATGCTATTAAAAACTCAGATTGTTTTACTTTTACTCTTGTTAACAATAAAATCTGTGTCCTGGCTCCTGCTCCCATAACCTTGACCAGCACCTTTCTCTACACCTTTAATATTCTGCATAACATTTCTGTTAAGTCTTTGATCACTGACACTAACTTTATTTTAAAATGTGGTGGGGATCCCAAATTTTCCAAAGATGAGTGAGGCTGAATTTAGGGTAAAAATTGATGTAAAAGCTGTTTACACAACATGACAATGACACATACAATATGCAGTATATTATTTATACGTTTGTTCTGG
>NW_019463869.1:0-456 GCF_002814215.2 Seriola lalandi dorsalis
ACGAATCCCGGCTGGCAAACACAGTGATAGCCTCTGGCCACCTCCTGGCACAAGACAAGACAAGAAATCAGCACGACAGTCATCAACGTGTCAGAGCTCCCGATTTATTCCTTTAAGTGTCAAAGTGAGTGAGTGTGACAAAGTGTTCTGAGTCTTTGAGGAAGCACCATCCAGAAATGTCTATCTGATAACTATTAAACTGGTATTTCTCCTGTATTTTATTTTATAATTATTCACTAATATTAGAAAAGAAAAAAAAAGAAAAAATTTTTTCAGTTCAAGTTGGTAACCAGTATTTTAAAACCAAAATGCCCTTGAGCATCTTCTTTTATGTTCTGACAGGCACTTTGATGATCAGCAATAATCTTGTTCCATTACTTCATTGCTGTGTCATGTTGCATTAAATAATTATATAAATAAAATAAAGACCTCTGTTGTTGAAAGCTAAAAAGAAAG
>NW_019463870.1:0-430 GCF_002814215.2 Seriola lalandi dorsalis
TCAGCTGATTGTGGGCGTGTCTGAATCCATCTATGGGAACTGTGGAGGTGGCGATCAGGCTCGTGTTGGTGCACCAACTCTCACACTGACTGAGGTTGATGAAACAGTAACATGAGGACGAATTGTTGGGTCTCTGTAAATAATATTATAAAAAGAAGGTCTAGACCTGCTCTATTTGGAAAGTGCTTTGAGATAATGTCTGTTGTGAATTGGTGCTATAAGAAGAAAAGAAAGAAAGAAAAGAGAAAGAAACGCTCTGCTTTATAAATCTGATGAAAAGAGTGTGTGTGCATGTTTCTGTCTCTGAGGTTTGGTTGTGAACCTACACAGAGTTTTATGGATGTGGCTCCTGGTTTCTCCCTGTTTCCTTCACATATGTCTAATAACTGAATCATCTTCAGCTCAGTTTACAGTAGAAACAGTCTCTTAC
>NW_019463871.1:0-388 GCF_002814215.2 Seriola lalandi dorsalis
AGACTCTTAGGAGAAGCAAGGAAGAAATCCAGGAAGAGGAAGTGTCTTTGAGTGGGGGGTGTGGCCTGTGTGAGCCTCTTTGAAACCATGCGGTTAGTCCAGGTGAGGTGGCCTGTATTGTTTGCTTGTGTCTTGGTGGTCTTATTGGTTTGTAGTGTTCATATTTTTTCAAGTGACTGAGAGTAGTGTGTCTTTGGCTGCTTAGGTGAGTTTGTTTGTTTTAGGTGAGTTGAATGGTGTGGTGTTGGAGAGTGGTGTGGGGGGGGGTAGAGCACAGTCTAATCCAGCGGGGGGAGAGTTTAGCTCAAAAAGGCACCTCTCCTTGACTCTACCTCCCTCATTCAAAATGGCCGCCACTTTCTCCAACTGTTTAGGGGAGTTTGTTTGC
>NW_019463872.1:0-458 GCF_002814215.2 Seriola lalandi dorsalis
AATCTAAGCTTTACAATGAGGTATTACTCCAATAAATCAGATAATTCTATCCTGAAATAGCAGCTTAAATATATCGACCAGATTTGACCTCTGACCCAGCACTGAAAGCTGCCTAAAATTGAACACATTAAATGTCTGGTTAATAACAAGAGGTTTGTGTTAGGATGGCAAGCCGAAAATTGTTGGAAAGAAGAGAATCTAAGCTTTACAATGAGAGAGAGATATATACACCACTAAACATCAAATTTGACAGGTTTCCCCCTCAGGGTTTATAGGTCACAAGGTCATGGGGGAGTAAGGGGGGTCAGGAAGGGGGTGGGGTCAGGAGGAGGTTATGCTGACGTAATGTGCTTTCCCAAAGGGTGAGGGGTGTATATTAAAGGAGTACGTCATCATCCATACTTGTTAACAAGCAACAAGTCCTGATGACTGTGTGAGAACACATTACCATAAGAGCT
>NW_019463873.1:0-487 GCF_002814215.2 Seriola lalandi dorsalis
TATGCATTACTGTACCATGTTGTTTTTATGACTTTTTATGCCTTACTATACTGTGAAGTTTTAATGACTTTTTAAGCCTTACTCTGCTATGATGTTTTTATGTCTTATTATACTATGATGTTTTAATTAGTTTTTATTCCTCACTATACTACAATGTTTTATGACTACTTATGCCTTACTATACTATGTGGTTTTTATGAGTTTTTATGCCTTACTATACTATGACTTTTTTATGACGTTTTTATGCCTTAGCATACTATGACTTTTTTATGACTTTTTATGCCTTACTATACAATGAGGTTTTTATGACTTTTTATGCCTTACTATACTATGAATTTTTTATGACTTTTTATGCCTCAATATAGTATGACTTTTTATGCCTTACTATACTATGACGTTTTTATAAATTTTTATGCCTTGCTATATTATGTCGTTTTTATGACTTTTTATGCCTTAATCTACAAGACTCTTTATGCCTTACTATACT
>NW_019463874.1:0-444 GCF_002814215.2 Seriola lalandi dorsalis
CAGACTTGCCATTCTCCTTCCACCCAGAAGATGTCCCCAGACTTTTCCCCTGTTCTCACCTGTTGTTCCTCTGTTCCACTGCAATCACCTCACTTTCCCAGCTCTCCTACACACATGATCCCAGTTTTTCTTTTTTCTTGTGTGAGATCAACTTGTGTTCCTTTATGTCTCCCCATCAACTCATCTGCCTGTTTGTTCATCCGTCTGCCAGTAAGTCTGTTTTTCTCTTAACCCTTGTGTGGTGTTCGGGTCTGTGGGACCCGTTTTCATTTTTTATCAAAAGAAAAATTATATGATTAAGTATTTTTTCAAACCCAGACTCATTGGCCTTGGCTCATTTTCTGTGAAGAATATTTATCAGAACACATTTTCAATGACCACACATTGTACACCCCCCCTACACATTTCTATTACATACAAGATGTTCGGGTCCACTGGACCCGG
>NW_019463875.1:0-425 GCF_002814215.2 Seriola lalandi dorsalis
CAGGGACCGCTTTGCAGCCGGTGGTGGAGAAGTACTGTCCCTGGACGGGAGTGTAGATCATGTCGCCCCCTACAGCGTCCACCACGTCGGTGCGGCCGCAGCTGCCCTGCTGGCAGAGCTGCGAGAGGACGCAGCGCTCGACGTGGCGCCGGCTCAGCGGCAGGAAGGGAACGAAGCGGGTGACGAGCTTCTGCTGGATGACGCTGGACTGGAAGAAGCCGCCTGGAGAGAGAGAGAGAGAGAGAGAGACTCACTTCAGTCCTTCATCTAACAATAACGTATCAGTGAGCGAGCCCGTCTGCAGCAGTACACGCACTAATTAACGTGTTTGATCCACTGAACAAAGACAAGTCGCTGTTTCATCTGTGGCCAACGTTTAGCTCGTTGCTGCACGGCTGCAGGAGACTGAGGAGGAGTCAGCTCCG
>NW_019463876.1:0-478 GCF_002814215.2 Seriola lalandi dorsalis
GATCTGTTCGGAATGGTTGCAACAAGTTATTGTAACTGTCCCCAAGCTAAGCAGCCACATCAAAACAGCCCACACGACAGCATTTGTAGTTCAAAATAGCTAGCATATGCAGCTCATTTTGTCCTATAGCACAACAGATGTAACAATAATTGCTCATTTTAACACAAAAGTACGGTGGCTGATGAGGGCAAACACGCTGCAAAGCCCCAAAACACTTCCAATAGGAGAAACAAGCTGCAAATTCATAAACGATGCAGATTCAAGAACACGTGTGAAAATACAAAACAAATACAGCAACGGGAACGTGCTGCAAATGAAAAAAACGTGCCGCTGACATTAACAGCAAACGCACTGCACACACAGAAACGATGCAACAACAAAAACATACAAACCCCAAAACAAATGCAACAGAAAAAACAGCACTGCATATTTAAACAACACAATGGGAGTGCTGCAGGCCTTTGGGGGGAGCGCGGAG
>NW_019463877.1:0-474 GCF_002814215.2 Seriola lalandi dorsalis
ACGCGTCAAAAAACATCATAGTATAGTAAGGCATAAAAACATCAAAAAACGTCATATAGTAAGGCAAAAAATCGTCATAGTATAGTAAGGCATAAAAATGTCAAAAAACATCATAGTATTGTAAGGCATAAAAACGTCAAAAAAGGTCATAGTATAGTAAGGCATAACAGTGTCGTAGTACAGTAGGGCATAAAAATGTCAAAAAACGCAAGGCATGAAAATGTCATAGTATAGTAAGGCATAACACGTCAAAAAACGTCATAGTATAGTAAGGCATAACGCGTCAAAAAACATCATAGTATAGTAAGGCATAAAAACATCAAAAAACGTCATATAGTAAGGCAAAAAATCGTCATAGTATAGTAAGGCATAAAAATGTCAAAAAACATCATAGTATTGTAAGGCATAAAAACGTCAAAAAAGGTCATAGTATAGTAAGGCATAACAGTGTCGTAGTACAGTAGGGCATAAAAA
>NW_019463878.1:0-433 GCF_002814215.2 Seriola lalandi dorsalis
TGATGTTTTTATGACGTTTTATGCCATACTATGCTATGACGTTTTTTGGCATTTTTCTGCATGATTATATTATTTCGTCTCATGCTTTGCCATACTATGATGTTTTTATGACCTTTTATGCCTTAATATACTATGATGTTTTTATGACGTTTTATGCCATACTATGCTATGACGTTTTTTGACATTTTTCTGCAATACTTTGACGTTTTTTGGCATTTTTCTGCATAATTATATTATTTCGTTTCATTCCTTGCCATACTATGATGTTTTTATGACCATTTATGCCTTAATATACCATGATGTTTTTTTGACGTTTTATGCCATACTACACTATGATGTTTTTTGGCATTTTTCTGCCTAACTATACTATTTCCTTTGATGCCTGACCATACTATGACGTTTTTATGACCTTTTATGCCTTAATATACTAAGA
>NW_019463879.1:0-423 GCF_002814215.2 Seriola lalandi dorsalis
ATGTGTCACACACACAGCTGGAGACACAGATACACACGCAGCTCTCTATCTCTCCTCACAGGACTCAGTGATGGCTGCTAACACTAACATTGATACCTCTGTGACATCTGACATTCAAAGATCATCTGTGAACATTTGTGCTGTGCGTTATTTCAGAGAAGGAACTAATTTAAGTAAATTTACTCCAGTAATGTTCAGTGTTGCAGTACTTGAACTTTACTTGAGTATTTAAATTTGATGTGACTGCCTGCTTCTATACCACTATAATTATAGATCAGTAGTCACTTGGAAGTTTGAGATCTTACATACAAAATCTATAATTATCTTATAAAAGTATAAAAATCTCTAACTGTAAACCCATTTTAGCCTGGTTTTTAATCTCAAAGAGTAAATGTCATATATATATATATATACATATATATA
>NW_019463880.1:0-456 GCF_002814215.2 Seriola lalandi dorsalis
TGAGTCTGAGCCTGATTCTGAGTCTGAGCCTGAGTCTGAGCCTGAGTCTGAGCCTGAGTCTGAGCCTGAGTCTGAGCCTGAGTCTGAGCCTGAGCCTGAGTCTGAGCCTGATTCTGAGTCTGAGCCTGAGTCTGAGCCTGAGTCTGAGTCTGAGTCTGAGCCTGAGTCTGAACCTGAGCCTGAGTTTGAGTTTGAGCCTGAGTTTGAGTTTGAGTCTGAGCCTGATTCTGAGTCTGAGCCTGATTCTGAGTCTGAGCCTGATTCTGAGCCTGAGTCTGAGCCTGAGTCTGAGCCTGAGTCTGAACCTGAGCCTGAGTCTGAGCCTGAGCCTGAGTCTGAGCCTGAGTCTGAACCTGAGCTTGAGTCTGAGCCTGAACCTGAGCCTGAGTCTGAGTCTGAGCCTGAACCTGAGTCTGAGCCTGAGTCTGAGCCTGATTGTGAGTCTGAGTTTGAGCC
>NW_019463881.1:0-729 GCF_002814215.2 Seriola lalandi dorsalis
ATAAAAAATGTCATAAGAACGTTATAGTATAGTAAGGCCAAAAAAAAGTAAAAAAAAAAAAAAAAGTCATAAACACGTCATAGTATAGTAAGGCGAAAAAGTCATAAAAATGTCACAGTATAGTAAGGCAAAAAAAAAAATGTCATAAAAACTTCATAGTATAGTAAGGCGAAAAAAAGTCATGAAAATGTCACAGTATGGTAAGGCATAAAAAGTAATGAAAACGGCATAGTATTGTAAGGCATAAAAATTCATGAAACCGTTATAGTATAGTACGGCAAAAAAAAGTCATAAAAATGTCATAGTATAGTAAGGCAAAAAAAAAGAAAAAAAAAAAAAGGTCATAAAAATGTCACAGTATAGTAAGGCGAAAAAAAGGTTAAAAAAAAGTCATAAAAACGTCACAGTATAGTAAGGCGAAAAAAAGTCATAAAAATGTCATAAAAACGTCTGGTATACTAAGGCGAAAAAAAGGTTAAAAAAAAGTCATAAAAATGTCACAGTATAATAAGGCAAAAAAAAGTCATAAAAATGTCACAGTATAATAAGGCAAAAAAAAAAGTCATAAAAATGTCATAGTATAGTAAGGCGAAAAAAAGTCATAAAAATGTCACAGTATAGTAAGGCAAAAAAAAGTCATAAAAACGTCATAGTATAGTAAGACAAAAAAAAAGTAAAAAAAAAAAAAGTCATAAAAACGTCATAGTATAGTAAGGCAAAAAAAAAAAG
>NW_019463882.1:0-1336 GCF_002814215.2 Seriola lalandi dorsalis
AAAAATGTGAAAAAACGTCATAGTATAGTATGGCGTAAAAATGTGAAAAAACGTCATAGTATAGTATGGCATAAAATGTCAAAAAAACATCAAGGTATATTGAGGCATAAAAAGGTCATAAAAACCTCACAGTATGGTTAGGAATTAAACGAAATAGTATATTAAAGCATAAAAATTCCAAAAAACGTCATTGTATAGTAAGGCGTAAAAATTTGTAAAAACATCATAGTATAGTATGGCATAAAATGTCAAGAAAACATCATAGTATATTAAAGCATAAAATGTCAAAAAAACATCATAGTATGGTTTGGAATTAAACGAAATAGTATATTAAAGCATAAAAATTCCAAAAAACGTTATAGTATAGTATGGCATAAAATGTCAAAAAAAACATCATAGTATATTAAAGCATAAAATGTCAAAAAAACATCATAGTATATTAAGGCATAAAAGGTCATAAAAACCTCATAGTATGGTTAGCAATTAAACGATATAGTATATTAAAGCATAAAAATTCCAAAAAACCTCATAGTATATCATGGCAAAAAAATGGCAAAAAACGTCATAGTATAGTATGGCATAAAATGTCAAAAAAACATCATAGTATATTAACGCATAAAAGGTTATAAAAACCTCATAATATGGTTAGGAATTAAACAACATAGTATATTAAAGCATAAAAATTCCAAAAAACCTCATAGTATAGTATGGCGTTAAAAATGTGAAAAAACATCATAGTATAGTAAGGCATAAAAGATCATAAAAACCTCATAATATGGTTAGGAATTAAACGAAATAGTATATTAAAGCATAAAAATTCCAAAAAACGTTATAGTATAGTATGGCATAAAATATAAAAAAAAAAATCATAGTATATTAAGCCATGAAAGCCCATAAAAATGTCTTAGTATGGTAAGGAATAAAACGATATATTATAGAAAGGCACAAAATTGCCAAAAAATTTCATAATATATTATGGCATAAAAATCTGAAAAAACGTCATAGTATAGTATGGCATAAAATGTCAAAAAAACATCATAGTATATTAACGCATAAAAGGTTATAAAAACCTCATAATATGGTTAGGAATTAAACAACATAGTATATTAAAGCATAAAAATTCCAAAAAACCTCATAGTATAGTATGGCGTTAAAAATGTGAAAAAACATCATAGTATAGTAAGGCATAAAAGATCATAAAAACCTCATAATATGGTTAGGAATTAAACGAAATAGTATATTAAAGCATAAAAATTCCAAAAAACGTTATAGTATAGTATGGCGTAAAAATGTGAAAAAACATCATAGTATAGTATGGCATAAAATGTCAAAAAAA
>NW_019463883.1:0-377 GCF_002814215.2 Seriola lalandi dorsalis
TAACATTAAAATGTAGAGGAGGAACTCTGTTTTATCCGCTGTGAGCAGTACAGGTCTTAACAAGCTGCGTTCAGCCCCAGCTACCTGCACCACAAAGACAGCTTGTACATATGTTGCCTGTGAGGCAAAAACCAGGGTAAGAAAAAGTCAACAAATCACCTGCCGCTGCTTGTACATGTTAATTGCTGCGAGTGTGAGGTAACCGATGGGCAACTCAACATTCAGAGGACACTGTAAAAACTGAGGGGATTGAAACAGGATTTTGAGAACTTAAGGGAGAAGTGTCCCCTCCATCCTCAGCGGGAGATTACGTCCTTGACACGTGCACAGAATAATAAGAGATCAGCAAAAAAAAAAAAAAAAAAAAAAAAAAAAAA
>NW_019463884.1:0-425 GCF_002814215.2 Seriola lalandi dorsalis
AGCCATTAAAACAGTACCTATACATTCATGGATTAAATATCTAGTGAAAGACAAAGTACAGTAAAATGTCAGGTGCTTTAAAATACAGTAAAATACTCAGTTAAATACAATAAAATCCAGAGCAAAATAAGAATAAAATGGAAGGGTGTATTCGTGGTGTGTTGATATTACCATAAATTGCCATGATGTTACGTTACATTGCACAGTGTTGCAGTTTAACTATTTGATGGTGCAGAGTAGCACACACACACACACACAGACACACACACACACAGACACACACACACACACGCACACACGCACACACACACACACACCTCTACTGCCTGTGATCCAGCTGTGTGAATGAAAGTCAATACAGGAGCAGAGACAGTGACCAGGTGAGGTGAGAGAAGAGGGAACCAGTCAACGCCCATGACAGTAAT
>NW_019463885.1:0-417 GCF_002814215.2 Seriola lalandi dorsalis
CTGTGATTATATATCATGTTAAAATCCTTCCTGCAACATCTGAGTCTAGAACTAAGATCTTTGTACTCGCCCCTACAATTGAGTAAACGAGGTAAAAATTAATCTTTCTCAACTGTCTGTTGATGGTAATCAAACTGCTTATACTCAGTGTGTAATATTAAGTGTACACCTTTCTTTTCATCATCTGATTTATATTGTACAATGATGAAATGATGCTGTTTCAGAAGCAAGCAATAGCTCCTTCTTGTGTTTGATGATCCTGAAAAGGTGATCTATCCTTTAAATCATTACAGAAAACCTTTTCTAAATCTGGTCCAACTGGTACAAACAGCTGCTCCAGTCTGTTCAGCAGGAGGAAGTGTCACAGAGAGAAGAGAAAATACAGATCTAAGAGGAGACGGAGAGATTCAGGGAGGA
>NW_019463886.1:0-430 GCF_002814215.2 Seriola lalandi dorsalis
TGTGTGTGTGTGTGTGTGTGTGTGTGTGTGTGTGTGTGGCAACGGCTGGGTGACAGCGCAAGTCACCATGGCCATGCGCCGTCGCTAGGAGGCAGAGCGCGATCAGAAAATCCAGCGCTGAACTTGAACCTGATCAGTTTCACCGCAGCCCTCCTCTACCTACACGGGCTACTATTCGGCGATCCCTTTAGAATAAAGGGAGAGTATACAAGACACAAGAAATAGAAAAGGGAGGGAGAGAGGAGGAGGGGGGGGGGGTATCTACAGTTCCTCTTTATCGCCTCAAACCCACTTTCTCTCCCTGTACCCCCCCTCCCCCCTTTTTTTGTTCATCACATTCTACTTACAGGCTGCAATCAGCATATGCAGCCACACTGTAATATGCCTGCAGACCTCGCCTTTAACCCCCCCCCCCCCAAACCTTACACCA
>NW_019463887.1:0-382 GCF_002814215.2 Seriola lalandi dorsalis
ATATTTGACCTCTTCTGTCCTCGAACTGTTATTTGAATTAAACCATGTGAGACGTATCAAAAAGAAATTTCACGTTTGTGGGTATGCTAACAACTCAAAAACACCTGAGACACGACAAAAGACCCCGACCCGACACAATTTTAATGTAAAATCTAAATTTATAGGGAATTTGTAAGAAATTTGTAATTAGCTACAGCTGTGCCATAAAAAGAACAGAGAACAAGCTTACTAAGTTAAGTTCCACTACTGATAGAAATAGTGGTATTAATAGTTGTAGTATTAAAGGTCCCATCTAGTCTAAAGGTCTGTGTCCATGTGTAGTGTGATTATAGATCAGCTCTAGCTTCTATATCAATACTGTGAAAGTATCAAAGCCTCAGTC
>NW_019463887.1:1769-2137 GCF_002814215.2 Seriola lalandi dorsalis
GCTCTGGGTGAGACATCAAACATCTGCTTTTACCTCTAAATTTATTAATGAGAAAGGAAGTGGATTTGCAAGAGAATGCAGCAAGATAGGTTGTGATTTTATGTATAATACTGAGGAGAAAAATTAGTGCAGCAACAGATGATTTTATTAAATCAATTTAATTTTTATGAATCCATATGAATCCAGATGTTTGTTTTTAAATGAAATGCTTTCTCTTATTTTTGTGTGCTCGAAAACAATTAATATAATTTAAAATAATAAAATAAAATGCTTCTTTACTGGCTAAAAATCTTTTGTATATTATCGTTTACGTCTTATTTTGTCATTATGTGTTGGACAAATCTTCTCTTTTGTTCTCTGCTTTAAAT
>NW_019463888.1:0-418 GCF_002814215.2 Seriola lalandi dorsalis
ATGTTTGCATCTAGAACTTGAGTGCCCGTTTAATATTAATCATTAATATATTGCCCATGGTCAGCATTTCATTTAGGGAATGCCATTAATGGGACTGCTGTGTTCAGCGTATATGGAAAGTTATGTGCCAACGTGTCCATCATTTGATAAATGTGACGTCTACATCTGCAAAAATGATTGACAGCACAAAACTGGAAGAAAATTACAAATCAGTTTGAAGGACAGCAGCAAAATGATGTCCTTTGCTGACAAAATGATGACATTTTCCTTCCTGATTGGCCCCTTCAACTTCAGGTGATGATGTTTTTGCTCTTAAAATGACATATAATGATTTGGAATTGAACTTTTTTTTATATAGAATGAACTTTGTTAATGCTGAATCACTGACTCACTGTGCAGTTTTAATGACCTTCCTGTC
>NW_019463889.1:0-421 GCF_002814215.2 Seriola lalandi dorsalis
ATTAACCTACAGAAATTACTGCTGACAATTTGAATGAGTGAACATAATACAGCCTGTAGAAATGGAAATATGTCAAGTAGCTCTGCTGTCTATAAAAAGTGACTCTGTCAAGGATGAATTAATTAATGAAATAATCAATCAATCAATCACGTGAATCCAGAAACCAGACCCTATTTGCTCTTTGAGTATAGGGTATTATTAGTAACACTATTAGCAAATGTGTGGAGAGTTGTGAAACTCTATCTGCGTGTATGTGTGTGTGTGTGTGTGTGTGCAAAAGAAACTGTAAATGTGTAATAAAGACTAAATAAACTTAATTGTGTACACACATCTTTATAGTTTCAGATTTATGTACACATTCATTTATTTGAGGCCAACTGCAAGTCTAATTTAGGAATTCCCTGCTGGCGTGGACCAGAAG
>NW_019463890.1:0-459 GCF_002814215.2 Seriola lalandi dorsalis
CCGTACCAGGCAGAGGACCGAAGAACCAGCAGGAAAGTTCACACGCTGCAACAGTGGAGGCGAAGGACTCAGAGCAGCCCCGAGAACAGGCAGACGAAGACCAGGAAGGGGCAAGGCAGATTCGTGGTCAAAAACAGAAGGGCTGAAGTATTTACCAGGGCAGAGACAAGGCGGGTAGGTCTCCCGACCTACCCGCCTTGTCTCTGCCCTGCAGGCAGGGTCGGAACCGGGAGATCAGTCGAAGGGTGGAGAGTCTTGCATGGGGACAAAGAACAATCTGGCAGTGAGTGTGGAGGAGAGTGGAGCTTTTAACCAGGCTTGATTGCTGATGAGCTGCAGCTGAGTGAACAGGTGAATGGAGTGACTGACGAGGTGGGTGTGGTTGGCAGCTGGGGTGAGCAAGGGAGTAGTGAGTGAAAACTACTGAAGGCAGGTATGTATGGAGGACAAACCATGACA
>NW_019463891.1:0-508 GCF_002814215.2 Seriola lalandi dorsalis
TAGTTAAGGAAAGAAGACAATTAAGAAAGCAGTGGAAAAGGGCAACAGAGGAAGAGAGGGGGGAATTAATGTGATGCAAGATGATTTGAGAGGCAGACTAGCAGTACTTAGAAGGGCTGAATATCTTAGGAAAAAGAGAAAGAAGAAAGAATATGTAAGGACAGCGTTTTACAGGGACCCTTTCAAGTTTGTTAAAGGATTGTTTAACCAGGAAAAGGGATGGCAGCTTAAGGCAACAAAGTTAGAAGTAGAAATGTATTTAAGAAACACGTATTCATGATTTTGAGCAGAATAGAGTAGTAGGCCTTCCACCTGACATGCCACCATTAGGAAAGATAGATCATGAGATGGATGTTAGACCACCCAGGTGGAAGGAGGTTGAGGAGGTAGTCAGGCGTGCAAAGGCTTCTTCGGCCCCAGGGCCAAATGGAGTCCCCTACCGGGTTTATAAAAGCGCACCTGATATTCTAAAGTTTTTGTGGAGGCAATTAAGAATAGTTTGGGAGAA
>NW_019463892.1:0-425 GCF_002814215.2 Seriola lalandi dorsalis
ATAAATGCTACTCAATGGGAACTCTTTGGTATTTAATCGCCGTACACTTCCGCCCAAGGCATTTGCGCCACACGAACGTTGATGTCTGCCACAGCCGTGTCGACTGCCATTTGCTCAAGGTAAGAGATTTTAATAACAAGACTTTATATCTATGTTGCCCCAGTAGTTGAACATTGTTTTGCATTACTGCGAGTTACCTAACAAGTTTACTGGTAGTATTTTAAGTTTAATGTAGCTTATATCGTGATTCAGAGTCAGTCGGAGCTTCCCTCACCTTAACAAGCTAGCTAACAGTAGAGCGAGATGGCGAACAAACGTTGTGAGAGGTGAGTAAAAGTTAAATTTACTGCACTTCGTGTTATCGGCTATACTGTACTCGAGTAACACTTTATACTCGAGTATCATCCCGTCAAAAGCGGCATATT
>NW_019463893.1:0-374 GCF_002814215.2 Seriola lalandi dorsalis
TATGTGCTTCAACCTGTTGGCAAATAAGTTCATTTTTGTTGAGCCATTTGTGCCTCCATCCTTCAAATTTTACTAATTTTAAGAGGTACAATACCAATTATTTTTACAGAAAATAATTAGCCCCTGCTTGAATTCTCAATAAGTTTGACTCCTCATGTGCTGTCATAATTGGTAAATTAAGCAATGGGATCACTGAAAGAAGATTTTTTTGCTGTATTGACTAAATTAAATGAACAAACACAACACATGCTGAAAGCTGTAAAATCTACATACTTCTCTTTGTTGTCCAGTTTATTTGACCAGTTATGGTCAAAACGCAGTATTGCCAAATTTCTCCCTTTTTATATCAGAGTCTTTTATATCAAGACATTTCT
>NW_019463895.1:0-411 GCF_002814215.2 Seriola lalandi dorsalis
GTTGTTTCATCAGGAAGTTGGTTCACGTGGGACGATCGGCACATAAGCGCGGGAAAGAGATGTGTACCCGCAAAAGACATTGTTCAGTCTGAAATGTGTGTGTGAGTGAGTGAGTGAGTGAGTGAGTGAGTGATGAGTGAGTGAGTGAGTGAGTAAGTGAGTTGGGGTGGTCTGTATGGGGATGTTTTCTGTCTGATGGATGAATATAGTCTGGATACCCATTCATTTCCTATGGCGGTCACTTTTGACCGGGAACACCACAGGTGTAACAAGGTTGATTAAAACACTCAAAATTCAATGAAAGAGGTGATCATCACTTTTATATGTTAAAGTGCATGGTGTGGAGGATATCATAAGGCCTTGAGGCAATCAGATGTAAAACACAATATTTATGAGTGTTTTAAGTTGTAA
>NW_019463896.1:0-464 GCF_002814215.2 Seriola lalandi dorsalis
TCATTCATTTAAATTAAAACCTCAAAACAGGAAGTAGCACAGTTTACAAAAGCATTAAAGCTGTGTTTTTTTTGTTTTTGTTTATTTCTCCATGAGAGCACCCACCCAAACATGATGTCAAATGTGCTTCATCCAATAACACGTAATCAAACAGGCAACAAATTACACGGGGTTCTATAAATAATCCTGGGTCACGGTGTCATATTAGGATGGAAATTGGCAGCATCATTTTATACAAAACAGGAAGTTGTTCAGGGCTTATAAGAGTTGAATGACAGATACATGAAGTATGTGTCATATACAGACCTAACAGTTAACCTCAACTATGATCTGTTAGAACAGTGATTTTTAGACCCCTGGAAACTGCAGCGGAAAACTAGAAATAAGAGGCGAAACGTCTTCCACAGACAAATATAAGTCCAGTTGCCTTCGATTTAATTTGAGAAAGAGATAACAATGACCTG
>NW_019463897.1:0-382 GCF_002814215.2 Seriola lalandi dorsalis
ATTAAATGTTGCACAAAAACACTCATCCAATCACTTTTTCTTTTCTTTAACAGAAAACGCATCACGCAGTCGCTGTAAATCCTTACCTTCTCTTTAATTAGCCATTTAACAAATCTGAAATCATAAGGTTCATCCTTAGTGCTCGGGTCATTCAGATCCAGCTCTGGTAAAACAAGAAAGCTGAGGTGAATATTCTTTAGAGTAGAAGCAATAAACTGACATGATGATTTTAAGCAATGATGGATGCAACCAGTTCACATGTTTGCTCATCACTCACTGACAGAGGAGATGTCTGCGATCAGGAAATAACCTCCCTCCGGCATGATGGGCTGCAAACCCACACTCTCCAGACACGAGGCCAGCTTCTTCCTCTTGTGGTGCA
>NW_019463898.1:0-390 GCF_002814215.2 Seriola lalandi dorsalis
CCCGAAAAAATTCTTCTACTACTCATTTTACTGTCGTCCTCCTCGGGCACCTTTCCCTAAATAATCTTGGCAATAACGTCTTTGTTCCACTTAAGTTAAACCAGGACAAGATTTGTTTTGAAAACCAAGTGCTAACTTTGTTCTCACACCCTCTAACATACACAGTTCTGTGCTCCTCGATGCTTTCACCTATAGTTTTTAAAGAAAATCATAAGTCGCCCCCAAGGACTGAAAATTAGATTTAATCCAGTACCTGCCAAAAATATTCCTTCACTGTTCTTTTTGGTTCATATGTTCACTAGTAGGCAAAAATTTCATGAATTTACTCACTGTATTTTTTTTTTTTTTTTTACCCTTTTCAATAAATTGAACAATGTATTTAATGTGAAT
>NW_019463899.1:0-526 GCF_002814215.2 Seriola lalandi dorsalis
CAGGACAGAGAAGCAGCTACAGCTGCAGCAAACAGCTCATCTCACTGCGCTGCAGAACAGAGAGGTGCAGGAGATCCTTTGTTCCCACTGCCATCAGGCTGTAGAACACCTCAGCAGACTAGGAAGCAGACTAATCTATTTATTATTGTTTATTATTAACTGTTTTTATTATTTTTATTAGTAGTAGTATTATTAATATTATTATTGTTATTGTTATTGTTATTGTTATCAACAATAAGCTAATGGACACATGAATTTCCCCTAGGGGATAAATAAAGTATCTATCTATCTATCTATAGAACCTAGACCTGCTTTATAATCAAAAAACACATGGAAGTCTCACTTTAGACAATATGAGACCTTTAAAGTGAATCTTGGCAAATCTCTGGCATCAAGTACAAGCATAGTGAACTCACACACATATTCCTGCAGCTGATCAACAGCAAACTGTCTGGACAATGTGGATCTTTGAGGGATCGGAGAGTTGCAGAGTCCAGAAAAGAGGAAACTGTTGTTAGCACTGACA
>NW_019463900.1:0-448 GCF_002814215.2 Seriola lalandi dorsalis
AAAAAAAAAAAAAAATAGGGTTTTTGGAAAATTCAAAAGGTAAATTAAAGTTACCTGCTATGGCTGAATGACAGACTCCTGATTTAAACTCTTTTCTTAGAGTCCCAGCGATGTTTAGTATCCCTGTGGTGAGGATAGCACTTAAGCCCCGCAGAGCCTGGGGAGATGAAATAGATGCCCTCCCTCCACCTTCAGCCCTTTGAATGTCTCTAGTGGTGTGGTAGTTTGGAGTTTATAAAACTGGACTTTGTTAGCTGTGTCAGTCAGCGGGTCAGACAGGAGTTTGGCAGGCAACGTGTATATAAAGATGGACGTAGCTTCTGTGATGTCACACACAGGTTTCTGATGAACGGTTTTTGAAGCTCAGAGTGGGCAGCTCCACCGTTGCCATCTTGGCAGTGCCTGACTCTGCCTAACTCCTGGCTAACCCAAAAATGGGCAAAGAGGT
>NW_019463901.1:0-455 GCF_002814215.2 Seriola lalandi dorsalis
TATTGTCTCATAATCCATCTATACCTGATAAACAGCAGAAATTTGATGGATGAATCAATCAATTGAAAAATAAGTAAAAAAGTTTTTGCTAAAATTGACACTTGTTTATTTTGAGTCAGTGAGCTTCCTAGCCATTTTCTTCTGGACAACCAATAGTTAATGTTACATTTGTAAATAATATTTCAGACTTTTTCAAATACTTTCAATAGAATCTTTTTTAAATAACCGAATTAGGTGCTTTGAAAGACATTTGAAGACCTGTAGATATCCCGACAAGCTATAGCAGGTGAATCAGTTACTTACCTTGGTGAAGTGAAGGTTGACATCTCAGCAGGTTCCCTCATGAAGACTTCCTGTATCTCCAAACCGCCGGCTTGAAACTTTGTTTGAGTCCCATTTACATGTCCGGAATACAACGGTGTTATGCCACAAAAAGCCTTAGTCCTCAATTAAAA
>NW_019463902.1:0-401 GCF_002814215.2 Seriola lalandi dorsalis
GTAGCTGCTTCTCTGTCCTGCCAGAATGTTGTGGAGAGGATGGTTGGTATTGTCCAAGATGGCCTCCATCTTACATTGCATGCGTCTCTCCACAACAGCCCTGAGTGAGTCCAGACTCCTGCCCAGCACAGACCCAGCCTTTTTGACCAGCTTGTCCAGTCTCCTTGTGTTCATGTCTGACATGCTGCTGTCCCAGCAGACTGCAGCACAAAAGAGTCCACTGGCCACCACTGACTGATAAAATGTGTAGTATTTCACTGCAGACGTCAAAGGACCTGAGCCTCCTGAGGAAAAAGAGCCGGCTCTGCCCCTTCCGGTAGATGGCATCTGTGTTCAGGGACCAGTCCAGTTTACGGTCCAGGTGCACACCTAGGTATTTATAAGTGTGCACCACCTCAATG
>NW_019463903.1:0-494 GCF_002814215.2 Seriola lalandi dorsalis
CACTCAGAAAGGACATGAGGTCGCTCGTTGACTCAGTACGCAGCCTCCAGGAAGCACAGGCAGCTACAGTAAGCCACGCCCCCATAAGGTCCCTCGATCTACAGCCAGGTTCAGGCGGGTGGCCTGACGACGTACCCCCACCTGCTCAAGCTCTGCCCTCAGCAGGGGAACAATGTGAAGAAGAGGAATGGCCAGAACCCCCACCACCATGGCCAGAGCCCGAAGAGCAGCCACAGAGGAATAAGGTGGCAGACCTCCTGGACCAGGTGATGCACGAGCTCCGTTGCTAAGACCCACGACAGACCAGCAGCAGTGAGTGCTCCCCCTCCAGACAAGGGTCGTCTATACCAGGTGGGTCTGTTCCCTAAACAGCTGGATTATGGAGATCCTCAGCAGCATCCTCCACAGTCCAGCTCCACACCAATCCAGCGCCAGCCAGGCCTGCAGGCTGATACACCAGCAGCACAATGGGCCCCTCCTCAACCAGCGCTTCC
>NW_019463904.1:0-470 GCF_002814215.2 Seriola lalandi dorsalis
TGTCATTTTTTTTCACTTTTTAGGCCTTACTATACTATGATGTTTTTTCACTTTTATTGTCATAGTATAGTATGTAGTTTTTTCCCTTTTTATGCCTTACTATACTATGACGTTTTTTCACTTTTATTGCCATAGCGTAGTATGTAGTTTTTTTCACTTTTTACGCCATAGTATAGTATGTCGTGTTTTTTCACTTTTTAGGACTTGTATTTTTTTTCACTTTTTAGGCCTTACTATACAATGACGTTTTTTCACTTTTTATGCCATAGTATAGTATGTCGTTTTTTTTTTTACTTTTTATACAATAGGATATTATGTTGTGTTTTCTCACTGTTATAAGGTGCAGTGGTTAGAACTGCTGTCCCAGAGGTCATGGGTTCAAGCCCTGCCTGTGGATATTCTCTATTGATTTAGCATATTCTCCCTTTGCGTTACCTTTTATGTTTTAATTTACTATCAAGTTTTTATGC
>NW_019463905.1:0-429 GCF_002814215.2 Seriola lalandi dorsalis
TTTTTCTTTGTTTGGTGAATCTGTTGTTTGCACGTGTTGGTAAGGGTAAATCAAAATGATTCAGAACTAAACCTTTATTTAACTAAACTTAAAAATCGAAATATACTTTAGCTAAACATTCAAATATCACAAAAATACCATGAAAAATGTTTTGAAACATTAAATTATAACTATGTGCAAAGAATAAAATATAATAAGTTCAGATCAGAAAAACACTGGAGGAAATCGCATTCACAGCATCAAGACTTTACCACTGAACTTTAGCTTCCACCTGGCTCTCAGCATGAGCCAGGTGTGAACATGTCGACCTGCCCTGAGCAGGGTGGAGCTGCAGAGGAGCACAAAGCTCAGCAGAGTCCCTCTGTATAAATAAAGGTTAAAAACGCATCAACAATAAAAAAAAAAAAAAAAAACAACTGGAAGTGTTTA
>NW_019463906.1:0-425 GCF_002814215.2 Seriola lalandi dorsalis
GAGAAGGTTGATGAGGTGAGGAAGGAGAGTCGTACCAGGCTACAAGCTGGCTCGTCATTTCCTTCACATGCTGCCATGTCAGAGAGCGTCATACTGTGTTCCTCTTCATCTGTTTTTCATAGGTCATGTCTGTCCTAGCTGTACTTCCTCCGAAAGTTTAGTCACATTAACTAGATGTTCTGAGTCATATCGGGGTGTTGGGAAACTTCAGACAAACTTGGAAAAAAATTGCAATAATCAGCTCTTTTATGTATGGAAAAAAATGACACTTGGTCAGCTTGGAGAATTTAGAGGTCAAACCTTCCTCCTATTACTTTTTAACAGTAGGTTTTACAAGCTTACTATTTGGGTAAAAAAAAAACTTTGCCTTTTACCCTTTTCATTTCCTCTTTCCTTTGAATTTCTTTCCAAATTCCTGGCGTCAC
>NW_019463907.1:0-409 GCF_002814215.2 Seriola lalandi dorsalis
TCTATTCTATTCTATTCTATTCTGTTCTATTCTGTTCTATTCTGTTCTGTTCTGTTCTGTTCTGTTCTGTTCTATTCTATTCTATTCTATTCTATTCTATTCTATTCTATTCTGTTCTGTTCTATTCTGTTCTATTCTGTTCTGTTCTATTCTGTTCTGTTCTATTCTGTTCTATTCTGTTCTGTTCTGTTCATTGTCTCATTTTTAAAACAGTGACTCGTGTATTTTCATTTTCTCTCCGTCTCAGTTTCTCTGTTTGGTTCCTGGAGGAAAGCCCAATCACAACGCCCAATCGCTGCACAATGGCAAATACACCCACAATACCCTGCGCTGCACACGTCAACACACACACACACACACACACACACACACACACACACACACACACACACACACACACACACACACA
>NW_019463908.1:0-468 GCF_002814215.2 Seriola lalandi dorsalis
ATGATATCAATGAATAAAGATATGTTTCTGTCATGTGTTTGGATTCTGGTGGTGATGCTTGGCTTTTATTACCGCTCTGTCACAAATTACATCTTGTGCTGTTAGTGAAGGAAACCCCTCATCCTTTGATTACAAACCATCATTTGTTTTATTGCACATTTATTGTAGAAATATTGACTGCAAAGGTTTTTTATAGACAGCAGTCAACCATAAACCTGCTTTCAAAGTCCCCTAACAGATTCCTTACCGCTGTGCATAAATACCAACTCACATATATTTTTTCTATTTTAATCTGGTCACTTAACAGTCTACCTCCACGGCTGTCTGATGTGGTCTGCAGATTTTCTGTAAAGCCAAACACTGCTGCAATGATTGAGAACCTCTGCTGCCTCACCAACAGTAACTACTTTCTTGTGTGTTCCAAGGGTCAAAGGTAAGAACTACGGTTTAGATTTCATGGCAGTAAAA
>NW_019463909.1:0-581 GCF_002814215.2 Seriola lalandi dorsalis
TTTTTTTTTTTTTTTTTTTGTGAGAGTTAAAAAAAGAAAGAAAATCGATCATTTGTCAAGGTAGAGCTTCTCTACACCACAGTCACGTGTGAGCGCGCGCAGGCAGCTTTGTTTACGTGTTTGTTTGTATGTTTGTTTGTTTGTGTAGGACCCGGACACCAGCTCTGTCCAGTCTGCTTCATTTCCATTTCCTTTCACCGCCGCTTCCTGCTGAATAGACTGTAATATTTCATGACGGGGGGGCACGCAAAAGCTGTGCACAATGCCTCTCATATCCACCCCGCTTTCAGCCGCGACAAAGATCATAGCGAGACGTCTTTGTGGCTAATTCAGTCAAAGGCGCATCTCCCGTCCTCCGGCGCGGAGGTCAGGCCGCCGTGTTCCGTCCACCAGGGGGGTTTTCAGAGGGCCAGAGGCGGCCAGCTGGCTCCGTCACACACACACACGCACACACGCACACACGCACACACCGGTACCACTTTTACTGAGGCCAGAATGGAAACAGTTCGGTTTAGACTTTTGTTTTTTGTTTTTTTCCAGCAGTTTTAAGGTTGAAGAGAAACTGAAGGACAGAAAACTCT
>NW_019463910.1:0-482 GCF_002814215.2 Seriola lalandi dorsalis
CCTCCCCTTTTCTCCTACTGTATACATCTACTCCTCCTTTTCCTCCTATTCATCTGCCTCTCTTTTCCTTTTATGACTTTCTCCCTTGCTTCCGTATTGCGCTCCTTTTCCTCCTCCTTTCTCTCTTCCTTCCTCTTCCTCTCTCAACAACCACTTACTCCCTTTTTCCTCATCTCTCATCTTTCTCCCCGTTTTGTTTTTCCACCTTCTCTTTTCTTCCTCCTCCTATAACCCACCACCATCAGCAGCTCCTCTTCTTCCCTTCCTCCTCCTCCTCATCCTCCTCCTCCCTCAGTTCGCCTCCACCCCTGATCCTCCACTAGGCTTTTACGCGCCGTGCGTAAAACGCCTCACTCCTGTGTCCGTGTCCAGAGCGCACGGACGGAGACACCGACAACAGAGAGAGAGCAGAGAGAGAGAGAGAGCAGAGAGGAGGAGAAGAAGAGGAGGAGAGAAACTAAACCTCCGCGTTCTGTCTGTCC
>NW_019463911.1:0-754 GCF_002814215.2 Seriola lalandi dorsalis
ATCTTAGTATATTAAGGCATAAATAGTCATAAAAACGTCATAGTATGGTAAGGAATGAAACGACATAGTATAATAAGGCATAAAAATGCCTAAAAACGTCATAGTATAGTATGTTATAAAAATGCCTAAAAACGACATAGTATAGTATGGCATAAAATGTCAAAAATACATCTTAATATATTAAGGCATAAATAGTAATAAAAACGTCATAGTATGGTAAGGAGTGAAATGACATAGTATAATAAGGCATAAAAATGCCAAAAAACGTCATAGTATAGTATGTTATAAAAATGCTTAAAAATGCCATAGTATAGTATGGCATAAAATGTCAAAAATACATCATAGTATATTAAGGCATAAATGGTCATAAAAACGTCATAGTATGGTAAGGAATGAAACGACATAGTATAATAAGGCATAAAAATGCCAAAAAACGTCATAGTATAGTATGTTATAAAAATGCCTAAAAACGACATAGTATAGTATGGCATAAAATGTCAAAAATACATCCTTTATTGGACAGTATAGGGGAGAGAGACAGGAAACGTGGAGGCAGAAAGAAAGGGATTGACATGCAGCGAAAGGCCGTCCGATGAGGGATTCGAACAGGGGGTGGCTGCAGCGAGGATTGTAGCCTCTACACATGGGGCGCCTACTTAGACCACTATGCCACAGGACTCCGCTATATGATAGTATATTAAGCCATAAATAATTATAAAAACGTAATAGTATGGTAGGGAATGAAAGAACATAG
>NW_019463912.1:0-388 GCF_002814215.2 Seriola lalandi dorsalis
CACACACACACACACACACACATATATATATTTTGTGTGTGTGGAGCTTATTAACAGCCTTGTATGTTTGCTTTTGGCGCCTCAGGAGTCGACCCTGCCGCGGGCTCGCTCGTTCAAAAGAGGAAGGATTGTGCTAGACAGGAAGTGACTCAGTCCTTGTTGATTTTAGTATCTCCCACGGTTGCCACAGAAACCCACAGTTGTCATAGCAACAGGTTCCGGTGTGAGTGCTGGAGTCCGTGCTGCTGTGAGGTTTTATGCTCTGATAAAGAAGCTGAGTGGTTGTATGGCTGCGGTGTGTGCGCGTGTGTGTCTTGTGTGTGTGTGTGTTTGAGCACCTGCCCCTCATCCCTCACCTGCTCCGTTATCGTCGTCCATCTGTGATGTT
>NW_019463913.1:0-392 GCF_002814215.2 Seriola lalandi dorsalis
GGTGCTGGCCTGGGTGCTGGCCTGGGTGCTGGCCTGGGTGCGGGCCTGGGTGCTGGCCTGGGTGCTGGCCTGGCTCTCATCGAGGGTCCACTAATACTCGTCTGGGCCTGTGATTTCTTACTTGTGTCCTAACGGGTGATATTGTTTCAAATGATGAAACAGGTTCTTGGTGTTGCCTGTCTTTGATGGAACGTGTCTCCGGCACAGTGTGCGCTGCACATTGCTCTGTTTTTTGTCGGACTGTAAATAAGTTGAGTGGCCTCTCGTTGACCATATGTTCATTCTTCAAGATGTGTTCTGCTTTTTCTCCGTTCGTCATTCATTTGTGGGCGTGCTATAAGCATGTAAATGAATTATATCGAACATTTATCGAACATTTTTAATGTTTCTAT
>NW_019463914.1:0-538 GCF_002814215.2 Seriola lalandi dorsalis
ATGTTTTTTTTTATTTTTATACCATACTATACTATGATGTTTTTATGCCTTACTATACTATGATGTTTTCTGACGTCTTATGCTTTACTATACTATGACTTTTTTTTGACACTTTTATGCCTTATTATATTATGACGTTTTATGCCTTACTGTACTATGACGTTTTTATGCCTTAATAAACAATTAAGTTTTTTCTATATTTTTATGCCCTACTATACTATGATGTTTATTTTACGTTTTTATGCCTTACTATACTATGACTTTTTTTGACACTTTTATGCCTTAATAAACAATTAAGTTTTTTCTATATTTTTATGCCCTACTATACTATGATGTTTTTGACATTTTATGCCTTACTATACTATGATGTTTTTTGACATTTTTATACCATACTATACTATGACGTTTTTATGCCTTACTATAATATGATGTTTTTTGACGTTTTATGCTTTACTATACTATGACTTTTTTTGACACTTTTATGCCTTATCATACTATGACGTTTTATGCCTTACTGTACTATGACGTTTTTATGCCT
>NW_019463915.1:0-425 GCF_002814215.2 Seriola lalandi dorsalis
GGAGTGTTCTGAGTTTCTCGATTTGTTTCTTTTGATTAGAGTTTTTTCCTCCTCCTGGAGAGGTTTTGTTTCTCTGTTTTCAGAGTTAGTGTCTAGGATTTTATAGCCATTTGTTTATCACTCTGTCTGAGTTCTCAGGAGAATTCAATAAAAGCATCTTGTTATTCTAAATCTCTGCATCTGAGTCCTGTTTTGAGTCTCGGCCTGACAAGTACAGGTGTGAGGGTGGGTGTGTAGTACCTGTCCTGTTGCTCAGACTGAAGTGGGCGCTCTTGTCTCCGATGCCGCAGACGTTCCTGACGGAGGAGATGCAGGTGTAGTCGGCGTAATCCTGAGGACGGAGATTTTTCAGCTTCAAGATCTTCGTCTCGCCCTGAAACACAAACAAGCTGCTTGTTCTGTATCTAAAAAGATCCTGATTTATT
>NW_019463916.1:0-1163 GCF_002814215.2 Seriola lalandi dorsalis
CCATACTATGACGTTTTTATGACCTTTTATGTCATAATATACTATGATGTTTTTTTGAAATTTTTTGACATTTCATGCCATACTATACTATGACGTTTTTTGACATTTTCATGCCACACTATACTTTGACATTTTTCAGCATTTTTAGGCATAATAATATTATTTCACCTCATGCCTTGCCATACTATGACGTTTATATGACCCTTTATGCCTTAATATACTATGATGTTTTGTTTTACATTTTATGCCATACTATACTACGACGTTTTTTGACATTCTATGCCTTACTAAGATGTTTTTTGGAATTTTCATGCCTTACTATACTATGTCGTTTGATGCCTTACCATACTATGATGTTTTTATGACCTTTTATGTCTTAATATACTATGATGTTTTTTTGAAATTTTTTGACATTTTATGCCATACTATACTATGACGTTTTTTTACATTTTCATGCCACATTATACTTTGACATTTTTCAGCATTTTGATGTATAATAATATTATTTACTCTCATGCCTTGCCATTCTATGACGTTTATATGACCTTTTATGTCTTAATTAACTATGATGTTTTTTTGACATTTTATGCCATACTATACTTAGATGTTTTTTGGCATTTTTATGCCTTACTATACTATGTCATTTGATGCCTTACCATACTATGACGTTTTTATGACCTTTTATGTCTTAATATACTATGATGTTTTTTTGACATTTTTTGACATTTTATGTCATATTATACTATGACTTTTTTTGTCATTTTTATGTCATACCATATTATATCATCTTATACCTTGCCATACTATAACGTTTAAATGACCTTTTATGCTTTATTATACTTAGATGTTTTTTGGAATTTTTATGCCATACTATATTACGATGGTTTTTGGCCTTTTTATGCCTTACTATACTATGTCGTTTGATGCCTTAGCATACTATGATGTTTTTAAGACCTTTTTATGCCACACTGTACTATGACATTTTTTTTGGCATTTTGTACAATACCATACTTTTAAATTTTTCAGCATTTTTATGCCTATTAATATCATTTCGTCTCATGCCTTGCCATACTATGACATTTATATGACCTTTTATGCCTTAATATACTATGATGTTTATTTTGACCTTTTATGACGTTTTTTGGCATTTGATGCCATACAAT
>NW_019463917.1:0-511 GCF_002814215.2 Seriola lalandi dorsalis
TCACTGCGACTGTAGGAAGGATGACTCAGTGTTTCCACTGAGCTGATCGGTTAGTGAGCTCTATTCATACTGAATTGATTTCAAAATGATTGATCAGTTATTGATTCTTTGCTCTAAATGTTTCCTGTCGACTCTCAGTGTCTTTTGAAAATCAGCGTCATGACACGACAGATTCTCATATATGATGTAAAGTTTTCTTCTCCTTGTCGACTCTGTTTCATCATGATGTGTAACACATGATGTGTTGTGTGTGTGTGTGTGTGTGTGTGTGACACTGACCCCTGCTGGACAGTGTGTTGACGTGTTTGTGTGTCTGTTTTCTTCAGGACCATCAAACTGTGGGATCTGGAGAAATTCACGATGATCGGCTCGTTGGAGGGAGACACGACTCCGGTCAGGTGAGTGTAGCAGGTCAGACAGCGTGCTGCTGGAGTGTGACCTCTGACCTCTGACCTCTGACTTGTGGTTTCAGGTGTATATTTTTCAGTCCGGACGGCAGCTGTGTGTACAG
>NW_019463918.1:0-532 GCF_002814215.2 Seriola lalandi dorsalis
CGTGTTTGCCTCCTTAATGTATTACCGTTAAGGTTTTTAGTTATTTACGGATTGAAATGTGAAAAAAATATTCCATGCATTATTTATTCACTTTAGTTTCTTAACCCACCTGCAGTCCCACGGGGCTGTTGAGGCAGACGTCGTCGGTTAGTGAGGTGGCTGCACTCCGGCAAAATGAGGGCTCAGATCATGCGACTGGATTCAACCAATTAGAGGGCGAGGAGCATGATGACGAAATCGAAACCTAACTCTTGGACTAGACTCTCAGGGAGTTTATCATTGTAAAATAAACACTACAATAACTCCCCACTAACACTATACATAGAAGAACACCAGAGAGAGATTATGGTGCAACCTGAAAAGTGTACTTTGGCCCATTTGACTCCAAAGTGTAAAATCTTCTACTCTCGTCATCAAAACTCTGGTAAACTGGGATTTTAACACTCTGGCATTTGCTGTGTAGGAACATACTATGACAAAGTTACTCAATAAATGTTTGTGTAAATGTGTTTTAGGTGGATACTGCTCCTGA
>NW_019463919.1:0-508 GCF_002814215.2 Seriola lalandi dorsalis
GCCATACTATACTGTGACGTTTTTTGACAATTTTATGCCATATTATACTATGACGTTTTTTGACGTTTTATGCAATATTATACTATGACATTTTATGCCATTCTATACCATGACGTTTTTTGACAATTTTATGCCATATTATACTTTTACGTTTTTTGACATTTTATGCCATACTATACTATGACATTTTATGAAAATTTAATGCGATATTATACTGTGATGTTTTTTGACAATTTTATGCCATATTACACTTTTACGTTTTTTGACATTTTATGCCATACTATACTATGACATTTTATGAAAATTTAATGCGATATTATACTGTGATGTTTTTTGACGTTTTATGCCATACAATACTATGACGTTTTTTGAAAATTTAATGCGATATTATACTGTGACGTTTTTTGACGTTTTATGCCTTACTATACTATGACTTTTTTTGACAATTTTATGCCATATTATACTTTGACGTTTTTGAACGTTTTATGCCATACTATCCTATGACGTT
>NW_019463920.1:0-737 GCF_002814215.2 Seriola lalandi dorsalis
CTATACTATGACTTTTTATGCCTTACTATACTATGAGGTTTCATGCCTTACTATACTATGACATTTTTTGACAAATTTATACCTTAGTATACTATGACATTTTTTGACAGATTTGTGCCTTACTATACTATGACATTTTTTGACATTTTTATGCCTTACTATACTATGACGTTTTTTTTTACATTTTTATGCCTTACTATACTATGACATTTGATGCCTTACTATACTATGATTTTTATTTTAAATTTTTATGCCTTACTATACTATGACGTTTTTTTTTACATTTTTATGCCTTACTATACTATGACATTTGATGCCTTACTATACTATGATTTTTATTTTAAATTTTTATGCCTTACTATACTATGATGTTTTTTGATATTTTTATGCCTTACTATACTATGACGTTTTATGCCATACTATACTATGACGTTTTTTGACAATTTTATGCCTCACTATACTATGATGTTTTTTGACATTTTTATGCCTTACTATATTATGACGTTTTTTTAGATTTTGATGCCTTACTATACTATGACTTTTTATGCCTTACTATACTATGACATTTTATGCCTTACTATACTATGACTTTTTTTGACAAATTTATGCCTTACTATACTATGACATTTTATGCCTTACTAGATTTGTGCCTTACTATACTATGACATTTTTTGACATTTTTATGCCTTACTATACTATGACGTTTTTTTTTACATTTTTATGCCTTACTATACTAT
>NW_019463921.1:0-456 GCF_002814215.2 Seriola lalandi dorsalis
GGACCTGGCGTCCACATATGTGGACCTCACATTTTGGGTTCTCCAGACCACAATACTAACTTTTTCTCAACAAGGGCCTGGTGACCACATATGAGGATATTATACTGCCACTCAGTAATCGAAATTTAAAACTAATGTCCTCATATGTGGACATCATTTTTCTCAGGTCCCAATCAGCCTAAATAGCAAAGAGAAATTAAAAATGCACGCCATGCAGTTCGGGTCTTAGGAGGTTAAAGATGAGCCGTTTGGGCCTTCGTAACTTTGTGATTTAACAATCGAACACTCATCGCTCTTAGCGATGCCCCAAGCTCCGCCTACCTGGACCCACCATCCAACCTTGCAGGATTTGGTTTCTCTGAGTGTTTACCTGAAATCTGCTATAATTTTATTAGATCATTCGGTGAACAGTCATCCAATCAGAAGAGAGGCCCAAAGCCTCCTCTCTTCTGATTG
>NW_019463922.1:0-425 GCF_002814215.2 Seriola lalandi dorsalis
CAAACGCTGCAAGGACAAGCGTCCGCTGGGCATCTGGGTCACAGATTTCTAAAATGCCTTTATGAGCTGTTTTATGAGCATCAACATTCAGAAGAACTCACTGAGACAAATGACACATTTCAGCTTGAAAAGACAGAAATCCCCAGAAACGTATTACTTGTAGTCAATAAGCTTCAACTGTTCAGATCGTTGTTTTGAAAAACAGCTGGGTGTCGGAGGGGTGGAGTTTCACATGATTAGTAGTTATACTGCAAAATACTGTATCTATACTAAACTACCTCAGAGTGATAAACAGTGTTTTCTGCCTTTGGTTTGTGTCTCAAACTGCTGCCTGACAGATTAAGAGACAGCCGGCCAGGCTCTAGTGGAAAAGGCTACTGTGTTGCATTGTGGGAAATGTAGGATGCATTGTTTTTTGGAGCTAG
>NW_019463923.1:0-431 GCF_002814215.2 Seriola lalandi dorsalis
AGTGTCATTTTTTCCTTCATGTCCTGCCTCCATCATCTACCCAGACGCCACCGCTCGCCAACACACACACAGACAATCAAGACCTGATCTTCTGGACATTGTCCAGAGTTCATGTAAGAAAACACTGTTTAACTGCTGCCTCAGCTGATCATCTGTCATCTGATTATTGGTGAAAAGCTGCACAGACGCTGGACAAATAATATTGGGGAGTGGGAGAAGTTATTTTGACTTTTGGAGACAGCCTCAAGTGTTTTCAGTTTTCTTCAGTGTTGGCTTCACTTTTCAGCCCTGGAGGTTGATACTTGGAAAAAACATTTGTCCCAGCTATAGCTGTGGTTCAACTAACCTCCATAACATAATGGTATTCCTCTGTGATTGAAAAGTGTTCAGTTATGTTTCAGCTTTTCGGAAAGGTCAATGACAGATATTAT
>NW_019463924.1:0-367 GCF_002814215.2 Seriola lalandi dorsalis
CTACAATCAAGCTCCTGTGTGTGTGTGTGTGTGTGTGTGTGTGTGTGTGTGTGTGTGTGTGTGTGTGTGGCTGTCACACAGTTCACCGTGTGTGTCCGAGGGCTCATCACGACAGGCATGCAGCCTTGCAAAGAAAAAGCCGCTCACACGTGGCGTCCGTCTTCACCCTGAGCCTTCAGCGACTCCCTTCGGTGACTCGACTGAGCCGCTCGCCATTTTGTCTGATCAAAGATAACAAGCTCTAGAAAGGGGGAATGGGGCAAGTGTTCCCTGAGCGGAGAGGCCTTCGAGGACAGCTTTGATCAGACAATACTTCACCATCAAAGCGGTGCCAAGAGCGTCTACTCAGAGCGTTTGTGTGGGTGTG
>NW_019463925.1:0-460 GCF_002814215.2 Seriola lalandi dorsalis
CTAAAGTGTCTGAGCACGTCGTGATACAGTGAAGCTTAGAGAAAGATCTTTGTCACTGACTCATAAAATAAAGCTCTAACGGACGTGAAATAGACGTTGTATGTATTAAACAGGAATGACGATAGTAAAATTGCAATACAGAAAATCACAATGACAATATTTACTGATAGATTGCCAATTCATATATGGATCCTCCAGGTCCGGCAGGGTGTCAGGCAGCGTCCAGGTGCTGCTGAAACAGGTAGGAGCCACAAATTAAAACCTACCACTGGTGTAGCACAAAGCCAAACAATGTTTTGAGTCTGAAACGCTCACAGAATGCCGTCGTACTGTAGAGGCAGACGTTTTATCAATATGGTGGAAATCCAAACAGCTCTGCAGAAGCAGGTTCAGCAGAGGAGGTTGTGAGTTCAAAAACAATCTTTATCTTATTATCTCATAAATAAACCTCTTCCTCTTC
>NW_019463926.1:0-508 GCF_002814215.2 Seriola lalandi dorsalis
AGTCGAGGCCTTTGAACCCTCAGAAACTGACATGATGTTAGCTTTGTGTACAGCAGTGACTCGTCTGCGTCCTTTCTCCCGAGCCGTTCTAAACGCGTAGTCAGCGATACGCAAGGATTTGGTCCTGGTGATGATCTTCAGACATTCAACAACCCCCGGTACATTCTGCAGAGACACACAGAGGCTGGATTTGTTATGATTTGGACAGAGCAGCAGGTCCTTCTCCATAAAAGTGACTAGGAACCACACACACACACACACACACACACACACACAAACCTCGTGCTCCAGGCTGCTGTACTCTCCCTCTGTGTTTTCCCTGATGATCATGATGTCGATGTTTTTGTGCCGTGTCCTCACTCCTGGCAGAGACTGGCAGTGCATCACATTGGCATACAGATCCAGAGTGGTGCTGCAGAAACAAGAAGAGGGGTATGTCGATGCTACAGCTGAAACACAGATGACTTAAATACTTTGACACCTAACCTAACCCTGGTAACCCTGTTGT
>NW_019463927.1:0-424 GCF_002814215.2 Seriola lalandi dorsalis
TCATTTACTTTTTATATACTTTTCCCACCTCAGTAACAAACTTTTCATAAAGGTAAAAACTTGTTTCCAAAATTGTGTTTCCTTTTCTTTCTCTTTTTTCCTCATTCAACTCATCTCTGTAGCTAAAATGAATAAATAAATGAATAAATATAAGAATGAAATGCCAAACACACATAACAAACCCAATGAGTCTCATTAAAGAAGTTTTTGTTATTTGTATTCTTTGGTCACATTGTGAAACTGCTTCCTCACACTGACTGAACTTGTCCAAACCTTGTGAGACAGAAAGACTTTTACACTGAGGGATGAGTTGCTGTTTCAGTCGGCGCATATTTAACTGATCACCATGTAAAGTGTGTAAATTATAAACCTTTCATTCGCTTTATATCAATGGGTCCCTGGGCTCCAGTGAACCCGGTCTCCA
>NW_019463928.1:0-424 GCF_002814215.2 Seriola lalandi dorsalis
TTAATAGTTAGAAAGTTTGAATGAACTTACCGGTGTCATGCAGGAACAGTATGAGGGTTGTGACCCAGGTTAGCAGAGTGTGTGTGGCCCGAACCAGAAACCCGGTCCGAAACATGCTCTGCACCATTTTATCAATACTAATAACAATACATTTCATTAGCACCGCTGCTAACTGCTAGGTAACTGTTTAGCCTCGTTAGCTGTCTTTTAGCAACATAGCAAGAGTGGTCACGAAACTAAGACAAACCTTTTATCTATGTTAGGAAATACATGAGGGTTTTATAAAGTGACCATGTAGCTAGTTACAGTAGTAAATGGTTATTTTATATATTTTCTTGTCTGGTTTTACTTTGCCCCCCTGGTGTTGCTACTTCCTTGTTGTGATACGGGAGGCAGCGTAGGACAAACTGCGCGAACTGAAACC
>NW_019463929.1:0-455 GCF_002814215.2 Seriola lalandi dorsalis
AAAGTCCATGACCATCTCCTTGGTCTTGGAGGTGTTCAGGAGAAGGCAGTTGTTGTCGCTCCATTCACTGAAGGCCATCATCAGATCCCTGTACTCCTCTTCCTGCCTGTTCCGGATACGCGCCACAATAGCTGTGTCATCCGAGTATTTCTGGATGTTGTATTTAAAGTCCGCCGTATACAGGGTGAACAGGAATGGAGCCAGAACAGTCCCCTGTGGAGCCCCAGTGCTGCTCATCACTGTCCCTGACACAGTTACCCAGCCTGACGTACTGTGGTCGTCTTGTCAGGTAATCCACAATCCATGACGTGATCCACCCCCATCCCTTCCAGTTTGTCTTTAAGAATGGGGGGTTGGATGGTGTTAAATGCACTTGAGAAATCAAAGAACATAATCCTCATGTAACTACCTGGCTCATCCAAGTAAGAATGGGCCCGGTGGAGCATGTAAAGGAC
>NW_019463930.1:0-385 GCF_002814215.2 Seriola lalandi dorsalis
AGCCACTGCAACTGTCTCAAAGTCTTTCACTCTGATTTATTTATTTTATTTTATTATTTATTTATTTATTTATCAATTTATTTAGATCCCCGTCAGCCGCTACCAAGGTAACAACTACTCTTCCTGGGGTCCACTCAAGTAAACACGATGAAACAAGAAAATAACAACAAATACAAACAGTCAAACTACTAATAACGATAATAACAACAACAACAACAACAACAGCAGTAAGTACCCACGCTTTACCTGAACAGACACAGCTCCAAAAACAAAAAACAAACAGCATGTACAGCGACTGAAGAAAAGAAAATGAATAAATGAGCTTTAAAAAGAAACAACAAGTTCCAGCTTTTTGACTGAGAAAATACAAGATCCCAAAGTAAAT
>NW_019463931.1:0-479 GCF_002814215.2 Seriola lalandi dorsalis
AGAGCAGCTAAACTAATTTATTTGAGGGTGTGTTACTCCATTTGTGGTGTGTTATTACCATTGTAAAATTATGTGCACTGAAGTAAAACAAGACTGCCTAACATCTTTTATTCAGATTGAAACTATGTTTTTACAAAGAAGCAAAACGTACTGGTGTATTCCTCTCAACCGTAAAGGACCATAGTCAGTGCGGTACATGTTGCAGGCATTCTGGAGGGAGTACACATAGAGGCAGAGCGGCTCCAACCCAGGACGGCCGACCATACATGGTAAATCTTCCTCGATCTCCCACAGCCGCCTGGTAACCTACAGTGAGTTGCAAATGGTAAATGCTATGGTTTATTATAAATGTAATGTAATCAAAACAAATTAGTGATTAGTTTGTCCAGTGAGAATGCTACCTGTGGTATCTCCTAGCAGCAGATATTCTCAGCTTCTGTGGGCATGGTTGCACAGTTTCCACAGGAGCACCTATCCAA
>NW_019463932.1:0-462 GCF_002814215.2 Seriola lalandi dorsalis
AATGCGTTGGTGGTTTAACAACTGCAATACGACCTGAACAGTATGTACACACACACACACACACACACACACACACACACACACTGCCTAATATGTTTCTGGAGACCTGTAGCCAATTCCAGATTTGCTGTCTTTCTGCTGGGGAGACTTAAACAACACAGAAGAACAAAACACTCCCAGTGGCAGGTCAGATGTCAGATCCTATCACATGTCATTTGCACACACACACACACACAGAACACAAAACACACACACACACACAAAACACACATATTCCTGAACTCACACCACACAAATGCCAGCACACTATGACATACAGAGGCATGAACACGCACACACACACACACACACACAGACACACACACACAGAATACTGGGTAAAGACACAGGCGCACACACACACACACACACACACATTCACAGCACTATTTCCAAACAGATGCCACACACTGCAGTAAACTG
>NW_019463933.1:0-502 GCF_002814215.2 Seriola lalandi dorsalis
CTTTTCTTTTCTTTTCTTTTCTTGTTTTGAGGAATTTTCAAAGAAAAACAGGAGAAAAAAAAAAGGAGAAATCAAAAACGTGAAAAAAATACCAACTTGATTGGTTGCCCTTCTGATCAAGTCAAGGACTGGGCCCTCGCAACCCGATCTGGGAGGGAAGGAGAGAGGAGGAGACACAGGAAGGGAAAAGAGAGAAAAAGTAGGAAAAAGGAGAAAGAAAGAGGGAAAAAGAAAAAGGAAAATCTCATTACCACTCAGAGTAAAATGTGTCGGGGGGGGGGTTTAAATTCTCATGCATTTTTACAGGAGTGTGTGACTTTCAGCACGTGTGTGACGACACACACACGTGTTACTTTTCATGCTAACTGCACATTTTCCCAGAACACACCGCTCAATATGTTGAAGCTGGACGAGCAGAGAGTCGGACCTCAGCAGCCACAAGAGAGAAGAAACTACAGGACGTCCTGCGTCTGTGTCTCCACACCTGAGGCTCTACCTGAGG
>NW_019463934.1:0-452 GCF_002814215.2 Seriola lalandi dorsalis
TGAGATTGTTCCTCTGACTGTTATTAAGACGGTTCCTCTGACTGTATTTAAGACGGTTCCTCTGACTGTTATTGAGATTGTTCCTCTGACTGTTATTAAGACGGTTCCTCTGACTGTTATTAAGACGGTTCCTCTGACTGTTATTGAGATTGTTCCTCTGACTGTATTTAAGACGGTTCCTCTGACTGTTATTAAGACTGTTATTAAGACTGTTCCTTTGACTGTATTTAAGACGGTTCCTCTGACTGTTATTGAGATTGTTCCTCTGGGGGCGTCGTGTAGCTCAGTGGGTTAAGCAGGCGCCCCATATGTAGAAGCTACTGTCCTCGCTGCAGCTGGCCCCCGGTTCGACTCCCGCTTTGGACGGCCCTTTCCTGCATGTCATCCCCCCTCTCTCTGCCTCCCCATTTCCTGTCTCTCTACTGTCCTGTCCATTAAAGGCACAAAAAGCC
>NW_019463935.1:0-479 GCF_002814215.2 Seriola lalandi dorsalis
AACATAACACCTGGATCATGTGATGAAGCACATCCATGCCTAGAGGGCCTTGCGAGTTGTACTTACATGTACCCTCTCAGAAATGAAGATGCTTTGCAGCTTGTTTCCTATTCTTGTGCAGATCCTTCTAAAATCTACATCGCCCAACGTGGGGCTCGAACCCACGACCCTGAGATTAAGAGTCTCATGCTCTACAGACTGAGCTAGCCGGGCCTGTGAGACAGAAAAATACATAATCTAAAAACGAAAAACATTGCTTATAAAACACATATTTCAGGACACAAAGGTATGCTTTAGTCAGGAAACTCTACAGAAGATTTTCCCTAATTCTGAAGAGAAAAGAATGTCAGAGACTTTACTGATGGCTGGAGATTACTGGCAGATGAAAAAACCATGACGTTCAATGAAAGATATAATGAAAAATACAAAATATCACTTTTGTTAAGCAAATTTCAACAATTGGTTACATTGCCTATGAC
>NW_019463936.1:0-367 GCF_002814215.2 Seriola lalandi dorsalis
TGTGTGTGTGTGTGTGTGTGTGTGTGTGTGTGTGTGTGTGTGTTTTGAGGCTTCGTGCGCCACAGCTGCTGCTTGTTGTTGTTATGTTGAACTCTGGTTTAAATCTGATGGAGGGATTTTTCTTCTTCCTGATGGAGGTTGTGATGATGATGATGGTGATGATGATGATGATGGTGATGATGATGATGGTGATGATGATGGTGATGATGATGGTGATGGTGGAGATGGTGTTGGTGCAGGCGTGGTCGCCTCTGCTGACCTCAGCCCAGGAGCAGAAACACTAGAATATTCCCACAATGCCCCTGTGCTGCTGCCACAGGGAGCTCTGCAGTCCCTCTGTGGATCCGGTCTCAGGACCTTCTGGGAC
>NW_019463937.1:0-457 GCF_002814215.2 Seriola lalandi dorsalis
ACCCATTTATGACATTTTATGCCTCACTATACTATGACCTTTTTATTACATTTTATGCCTTACTATACTATGACGTTTTTTGAAATTTTATACCTTACTATACTATGACATTTTTATGACATTGCATACCTTACTATACTATGACGTTTTATGCCATTTTTCTGCCTTACTATACTATGACGTTTTTTGACATTTTTATGCGTTACCATACTATGACCTTTTTATGACATTTTATGCCTTACTATACTTTGATGTTTTTTGACATTTCATGCCTTATTATACTATGACCTTTTTATAAAATTTTTATGGGTAATTATACTATGACATTTTTTTTGCCTTACTATACTATGCCGTTTTTTGACATTTCATGCCTTACTATACGTAACCCTTTTATGACATTTTATGCCTTACTATACTATGAGGTTTTTTGACATTTTTATGCCTTACTATACTATGA
>NW_019463938.1:0-426 GCF_002814215.2 Seriola lalandi dorsalis
CTTGAAACGTTGCTTCACAGACTTCACCTTCAAGACAAACAGAAGTTGTCTCCAGCAGATTTTCTTAAAATAGTTCCACCAGTGAAACAGGACCATGAAACATCTGAGGAAGATCTAGCTCATACTTTTCTTCAGAGGTTGATGATGTTAGACTACAGAGCCAGATATATTCCTGTAAGACAAGACAGTGCTGAGGTGAGCCACTCAAATCCTGTTGCAGAGTCTGAAACTGTTGAGATAGATGACAGTGACTTAGATGCTCTTTTTAGCACCAACATTGACTGTGATCAATCAGATCAGACTCATGTTCATCCGATGGACGTTCAAATGGCAGTATTTCACTGCTCAGACAGCTTCCTTAAGCAGAACATGATGACAAAGCTGTCACAGTGTCAGTACGCCTTACCTTTGCTTGTTCCTGACCCA
>NW_019463939.1:0-582 GCF_002814215.2 Seriola lalandi dorsalis
GGAAACAAAAAACAAAGTGTAGTAAGGCATAAAAATAACAAAAAACGTCATAGTTTAGTATGGCATAAAATGCCAAAAAACGTCATAGTATATTAATGCATTAAAGGTCATAATAAGGTCATAGTATGGCAAGGAAACAAAAAACAAAGTAAAGTAAGTCATAAAAATGCCAAAAAATGTCATAGTGTAGTATGGCACAAAAATGCCAAAAAACGTCATAGTATAGTATGGCATAAAATGTCAAAAAAACGTCATAGTATAATAATGCATTAAAGGTCATAATAACATCATAGTATGGCAAGGAAACAAAAAACAAAGTAAAGTAAGTCATAAAAATACCAAAAAACGTCATAGTATAGTATGGCATAAAAATGCCAAAAAACGTCATAGTATACTATGGCATAAAATGTCAAAAAAACATCATAGTATATTAATGCATTAAAGGTCATAATAACATCATAGTATGGCAAGGAAACAAAAAACAAAGTGCAGTAAGTCATAAAAATACAGAAAAACGTCATAGTATAGTATGGCATAAAAATGCCAAAAAACGTCATAGTATAGTATGGCATAAAACGTCAA
>NW_019463940.1:0-515 GCF_002814215.2 Seriola lalandi dorsalis
ACACACACACACACACACTTAGCCATGCCATATGGAGCCAAGCAGCATCAAGTGTCATGCCTGCTCCACACAATAAACACCCAGTCGACCGTACCTTTGTGTTTTCTTTTTCTCCACCACGTTATCCCTCCATCATTTCTCTCCTCTTCAGGTTATTCCGAAGCAGAATCTCTCCATCCACGACTCGCTCCGACGAGACATCTTTAAGGCATCTTTACAGCCGGCGGCGTCGACTCACATCCCCTCTCTCTCTCTCTCTCTCTCTCTCTCTCTCTCTCATAAAGCCTCCCACTCAGTCCCCCTCTCCTAGACCAAAGAGATGCTTGTGAATATTTAATGGAGCTATTGTGCTCGTGTGTGAGCGAGTGAATGGGCAGCGTTGGCAGCGAGTCCGTACTTTCTGAAAGAAAAATGGTCAGCCCGCCTCGGAGCGGCAGGGACGGAGGCAGCGGGGAGGGGTCAGAGGTCACCGACCCTCACCTGCTGAACAGCTGAGCAGACATCTAGGTGTGCAG
>NW_019463941.1:0-670 GCF_002814215.2 Seriola lalandi dorsalis
AAAAAAAAAATACTTACAAAAAAAAAAGTCATAGTATAGTAAGGTATAAAAAGTCATAATATATTAAGACATTAAAAGTCATAGTAATAAAAAAAAAAAATACTTACAAAAAAAAAAGTCATAGTATAGGAAGGTATAAAAAGTCATATTATAAGAAGGTATAAAAAGTCATATTATAGGAAGGTATAAAAAGTCATAATGTAGTAAGGTATAAAAAGTCATAATATATCAAGATATTAAAAGTCATAGTAATGAAAAAAAAAAATTACTTAAAAAAAAAAAAGTCATAGTATAGTAAGGTATAAAAAGTCATAGTAATAAAAAAATTACTTAAAAAAAAAGTCATAGTATAGTAAGGTATAAAAAGTCATAGTAATAAAAAAAATTACTTAAAAAAAAAGTCATAGTATAGCAAGGTATAAAAAGTCATAGTATAGTAAGGTATAAAAAGTCATAGTAATAGAAAAAAAAAAACTTAAAAAAAAAAGTCATAGTATAGTAAGTCATGAAAAGTCATAGTAATGAAAAAAAAAAAACTTAAAAAAAAAAAAAGTCATATTATAGTAAGGTATAAAAAGTCATAGTAATAAAAAAATTACTTAAAAAAAAAAAAGTCATAGTATAGTAAGGTATAAAAAGTCATAGTAATAAAAAAAATTACTTAAAAAAA
>NW_019463942.1:0-524 GCF_002814215.2 Seriola lalandi dorsalis
AAACATCATAGTATATTAAGGCATAAAAATTCATAAAAACGACATAGTATAGTAAGGCATAAAAAGTCATAAATATAGTAAGGCATTAAAAGTCATAAAAACGTCACAGTATAGTAAGGCATAAAAATTCATAAAAACTACATAGTATAGTAAGCCATAAAAATTCATAAAAACGACATAGTATAGTAAGGCAAAAAAAGTCATAGTATAGTAAGGCATAAACAGTCATAAAAACATCATAGTATAATAAGGCATAAAAAGTCATAAAAACAACATCGTATAGTAAGGCATAAAAAGTCATAAAAACGACATCGTATAGTAAGGCATAAAAAGTCATAAAAACGACATTGTATAGTAAGGCATAAAAAGTCATAAAAACGACATGGTATAGTAAGGCATAAAAAGTCATGAAAACATCATAGTATAGTAAGGCATAAAAAGTCATAAAAATGTCACAGTATAGTGAGGCATAAAAATTCATGAAAACATCATAGTATAGTAAGGCATAAAAAGTCATAAATATA
>NW_019463943.1:0-424 GCF_002814215.2 Seriola lalandi dorsalis
CGGACATTTTAGGTTTAGATAATAATATAAATACTTGTGTTTCTTCTGGCCCAGTATACGGCCATTTCCACGGTCCAAATCTGGCCCATATACAACGTGGTTGTCAGATGCTGCTTCCACATGTGGCTGTCAGCCAGAGGATAACAGCCAGAATCTCACCAAATGTGGGCCTGACTTGGGCCGAGGGCCCAGGCATATGTTGATCATTCTGGCTTCAAAAGAAACAAAACAAAAAACTAGCAGATGTTTACAAAAGCAAATGGACTCAGTGTAAGTTCACTCACTTCCACCACAAACAAGTAAACACACATCAATTTATATGAACTCAGTCTCCGATTATCTGAAAAACAGCCTCCAATATTAATTCAGCCGGCTTCCTTTTATTTTCCTCGTTCTTCTCAATGTTCACCTTTTTTCTGTCACT
>NW_019463944.1:0-431 GCF_002814215.2 Seriola lalandi dorsalis
AGGCTGTACTCACTGTGTTCTACAGAGAGTGTATCAATGTTAAGTTTACATGAACTTAATACTGACGTGGTGGAAAATAATTCATTGTCATAAGGAATTGTTCAAATACGACATTTACTCTTTACTATTACTGGTCAAATATGCTGCTACTATAACATTATAATATATTCATGTTACATCTAATTGCATTTAGGATTTAATAATAATAATAATAATAATAATAATATGATATACTGCTGTACTATACCATTATATATTACTGTACTACTACATCTCACTTCATACTACATTACACTTATATTCCATAAAACACTGTACTATATGTTTACTATATTTTTCTACCACAGCCTGTCATGTAAATTTTGTAAAGTTGTATCTCATCCTTTCACTGATAAAAATATAGAACACAGACTGTCTTCATTTATTTTAAT
>NW_019463945.1:0-490 GCF_002814215.2 Seriola lalandi dorsalis
CAAGGAAATGTCTTTTAAAAGTATCCTCCAGTGTGTGTTGCCTCAGTGCAGCCTTTGCCTGAGTTACCTGAGTGAACTCACTGTATTCCCTTAAGCGTTTATCTTTTAGATGCCGTAGTATTGAACGCAGCTCTGTTCCTACTGCCTCATGCAAAGCTGGCAATGCAGACATTACAAGTAGCTGTTGCTTTTGCTTTCCATTTTAAAAAATACATCCACACCTGTGTGATAGCTGAAAAAAAAATCAGGCTTAGGCTTGTGTTCAATACAGCCGATAAAAAAATAGTTGCAAGTGTTACCTTTGGTCGCTGTCCATGTCACATTCACCATTGTTTAGTAGTGGGTGAGGAGGGTGTCTGCATCATCGTTTCTGCCCGTTCAGACTACACCACAAGTTTTCAAACTGAAATGGGGCCTTCAGCATTTTAGGGGCTACGGAGTGGGGTGGACCTCAGGCATGAACGTAGCAAAAGCAAAACGTAGTAGTGTG
>NW_019463946.1:0-383 GCF_002814215.2 Seriola lalandi dorsalis
AGGAAGGATAAAACATAAAGATCAAAAGGAAGCTGACAAACATATCAGATGGTGTATGTTGACAGAGAAGTGGAAGCAGCTATGATGTAATTACAGAGACAGTAGATCATACACCTTTATGGTCCCAGGAGGGAAATCAGCTGCTCAACAAGTCATGAATAGAATATTTACACAGCATTTCCTTGATTCACATCTTGTCTTTCCCCTTTTTTTTGAATATTTGTAAAAAGAAAGTTTCCTCTGGAACCGGGTCCCAGTCAGCATATAGAGACTTCAAATCAGCCACAAGTTTGAATATCACTCTGCTGGCTTGGCCTTTGATGAAGTGCACAGGTCCCTCTAGTTTCTCTGACCAGGCTAAGCAGTAATAGGCAGAGCTGTAG
>NW_019463947.1:0-514 GCF_002814215.2 Seriola lalandi dorsalis
ACAATTCAACCATGAGAAACTTGTGGGGACATTGAAATGAACTAAATGTGCTGCTTGGAGCTCGGACCACACTCTGTCCACAAACATGGACTTCAACACAAAATCACTTTTTCTCATAATTTCTGTTGCGTATAAAAATAAAAGCATCTCTGCAGCTTCATGCAGTTGTTTGGTTTTCATCAGGTCAAAGTTCTGGATAGAACCTGGTTCCTGCTGCTGTTTTATTTCTGGTATCACCTCTGCTGAGGTTCCAGCTGAGCTGAGGAGACACATGAACGTGACATGAAAACACCGCAGGCTGCTGATTGGTCAGAGAGAATCGTCACTACTGCGTCATCGTCGTGCGAGACGGGACGTTCTGAACAAACCCGCCATTTTTAAACAGGCAGCGACTGAGCAGCGCTCACTGTAGACTCTTTATTTCTGTCAGTCATTGTTCTGAACTCTTAGTACGACAACCACAGAAACCACCGTGGTCAATGAGGAGGAGCAGACTCTGGTGAGGTTCCCTGGC
>NW_019463948.1:0-505 GCF_002814215.2 Seriola lalandi dorsalis
TATTGATCAGGTTGTGTATTGATCAGGTTGTGTATTGATCTTTTGTCTCTGCAGTGTCTCTGTCCGATCAATCAGGTTCTGTATTGACGGTGTTCAGGACGGCAGCAGAGTATCAGGTCTGTGCAGACGAGTGGAACCACGAGCTGAGCAAACTGACCTGCAACCAGCTGGGACTAGGGTAAGGTTAGTAACACACACACACACACACACACACACACACACACACACACACACTCTCTCTAACAATATGACAGATTAAATACACTGTGTGTGTTTCTCTGCAGGATTCCCTCTGTTTCCATGGTACCCGACCAGCCTGGAGTCCCGGGCCGTCGCCGTTGGTTACACGTCCACCCTGAGTGGAACCTGAGGAACGGTTCTGCTCTACAGGCCCGACTGGAGAAGAGAAGGTAACAGAACCTGTTAGAACCACATGAATACACACGACAGCTGAGACATCCGGAGGCTATGTTAGCTACGTTAGCTACATTAGCTACGTTAGCTA
>NW_019463949.1:0-559 GCF_002814215.2 Seriola lalandi dorsalis
CTCACCCTCTCCTCAGGTACAGACCTGTTACAGCACCAGTGGAAGAGGGTTCAACATCAGGGCAAAGACAAATTAATATTTTCTGAAGGTGTAAATTCTGACATGGAGGTTCTGAGTTGTTCTGCTACAGAAAGACCATCAGTAGATTCTGGTGAGGAAACCCAAGATCCAACTTAGAATCAGCTCTAATGGTTCATTGTCATGAATATAAATCTATTAGAAACAGTAGAAACAGTGTCTTACTGTGTGTGCGAAGGTCCAGGTTCATTCCTGAAGAACAGAGGTTCTTGTTTGGACCGGTCACTCTTCATAGACCAACAGCTGGGGACTGGAGACTCTGCTCCGTCCTCGTCTTCCTCCACATCATTCATCTTCTGGACTTCAGTCAGTCTGAGAGGGAAACCAGTAACACTGACTGTGAGATAACACACGCGCGCGCGCGCACACATGGGCGCGCGCACACACACGCACACGCACACACTATACTGTATAATAAAGTAAATACTATAAAAACCTGGTCAGTGTTCTTGGGTTAGTTGTAGGTCTATTGTGAATATTC
>NW_019463950.1:0-576 GCF_002814215.2 Seriola lalandi dorsalis
AAAAAAAACATACATTACAAATGCCATTTCTGGATTGCTTAAGCAGCAGTCTCTCAAATTTCCTCTAGAGTATTAGATTATGCAAGAAACCTCGTATCAGGAGCAAAATGTGTTGCTGTCTCATTCATGAAGCACTTTCTTATTTGCTTTTATATAATAATATGTAATTTCATTTTTTGAGTCTCATTCAAAAAGCAGATGTAACTAAAACACAACTCGTGTGCAAATCGACTCAAATAGATTTTTGTGTAAAAGGTTAAGAAAATAAATGTCACTCCCCCCCCACCCCCTTCACTGTCCACTCTCCACCACCAGGGGGCAATCTAACAGTGTTTCTTGTACTGACGGCAGCAACAACAAAGTCTTGAAAGTTGATGAAGCTGGCCAGGCCAGCAGGCCGCCAGCAGAGGCTCACCTTGACATTCTGCATGCTCAGGATGTTCCCACAATCGTCCATGTACTGCTTCATGTCTTTGTCCTGGACGAGGGAGAGAGAGAGAGAGAGAGAGAGAGAGAGAGGGAAAAGAGAGCAACAGTTGGTAAGCGGGCTCTAATATGCACAGGGTCATGAATAAT
>NW_019463951.1:0-423 GCF_002814215.2 Seriola lalandi dorsalis
CCTCTTGTGGCTCAAATGAGAATTACACTAAAGAAACACTGAAAACATCCTGACAAAACAACTTTCACTTTTCTTCTGGACACATCTGATCAATTATCAATGACTTTGATTTACATCTTTCTTTCTTTATTCAGATGGAAGAACTCTAGTTTGTCAGAGATCAGCTGTTTTTCTCTGGCCTCAGCTCTGAAGTCCAACCCCTCCCACCTGAGACACCTGGACCTGAGTGGAAACAAGCTGCAGGATCCAGATGTGAAGCAGCTGTGGTATTTTCTGAAGAGTCCAGACTGTCGACTGGAGACTCTGAGGTCAGACTCCATGTTTTATTTCTGTGCTCAGATTAATCTGATGTTAAAGTTGTGTTGACTCTAACCTGCAGACAGGTTCATATTCATGAGCTAAAATCCTCTTCAGCTTTTTAAC
>NW_019463952.1:0-472 GCF_002814215.2 Seriola lalandi dorsalis
GACAGCTGAGATGTGGTTTGATGCAGAGCTGCAACTTTTCTTTTAGACTGCTGAGTAACATCTAATGCTGGTCTGTAGCGAAAAGTATCATTAGTGCAAATGACAAACCGTACTGACAAATACACATAAATGTATGATTGATGATGTCGACAGATGTTTTAGTGATTTAGTAGAGTTTCGCCTGTTGTCCAGATAGATGCGTCAGTAACTTTCTTTACAAGTAAGATAAAGAGACTGTTTGATCCAGAAGCAGCGGGTTCAGGATCCACTGCCTAAAACTGTATTTATGTTAGCATATTCATATCTATCCCCTTCCTGTTTATTATACACACACACAACAGCCCTAACATGTTTGAATATAAATAACTGAATATAAACTAATTGTCCTCTCACATGTTTGTCTGTATCAGGACCAGAATTCCAGTCCAGTCCTCCCCAGTGATGGACCAGCACCTGCCTTTTCTTCTGCGTC
>NW_019463953.1:0-480 GCF_002814215.2 Seriola lalandi dorsalis
TAAAGAGAAGAACAGCCAGGCAACATCAGGTGATGTGGACAAGGTCAATGAGTTCAAGCTGTTCTACAACAGGTGTGACACAGCCTCACCTGTTCTCTCTCCCACTGCTTCAGCTGCAGCTTCTCCTACAGCATCTCCTCCACAACCTGACACTGCAGCTGCAACTCCCTCCACACTGGGGTCAAGTCTCATGTCCTTTACAGCGGAGGAGGTGAGGGCGGAGCTCAAGAGGCTACATCATGGAGAGACAACAGGCCCGGATGGTGTGTGTCCGAGGCTGTTAAAGGACTGTGCAGCCCAGCTGGCTGAGCCTCTCCAGAGGATCTTTAACTTAAGCCTTCAAACAGGGAGGGTCCCGGTTCTGTGGAAAACATCATGTCTCTTTCCGGTACCTAAAGTAGGACGACCGGCTGAGATAAATGACTGCAGTCCGGTGGACCTCACATCACACATCATGAAGACCCTGAACACAGATGCCAT
>NW_019463954.1:0-435 GCF_002814215.2 Seriola lalandi dorsalis
TCTGGTCGGTGGTTCCCTGATGGTGGATCAAGCTACTGCTATCAGAGCAGGGGCGTCCTTCTCTGCCTTCAAGGCTCTTCAGAGAGCAGACTACTCTTCTGCACCTCCTCTTGGATCTGTGTTCAAAATCTAGCCAGTGATGGGAAACTTTGGAGGGAGAGAGAGAGCGTTCCTATTGGCTGTTCTATACATCCCTTCAGATGGATGTATCGTTGAAGTGTTTCAGTTATTGTGTGTGTGTGTGTGTGTGTGTGTGTGTGTGTTTGTGCGTTCATGTATGGCACAGAGAGGCCAGGATTCACACCTTAGTGTTAATCAGTCCTTTTGTTGTTACTTGTCCTATACAAGAAACAATCAAATATCATTAGACAGAGTCTTATTGTTACAAACTGGAGATTTTGCCTATATTCTCCAGTTGCCTGGTGTCCATTGGTT
>NW_019463955.1:0-402 GCF_002814215.2 Seriola lalandi dorsalis
AAGGTTTCTGCCCGGGTCGTTTTACCAAACACTCCCACTGCCCGTTTCCCTCTCTCTCTCTCTCTCTCTCTCTCTGTCCGTCTGTTTCTCACCACTGACTCTAAATGGTCCATTCATGGATGTGATGGATGGCCACCAGTGTGTGTGTGTGTGTGTGTGTGTCTGTGTGTGTGTGTGTGTGAGAGTGTATGAGATATGGTAAAATATATGAATACCCAAACACAGTGTGCTGAGTGTGTGTGTGTGTATGTGTCAAAGTGCGTCCAACATGGTGAAATATATGAACACACAGTCTCGGGGCTCGGTGGGTTGTGTGTATGAGAGGCCAGGAAGTCTTCGCCACCCCCGTTTAATGACACCATTTATCTCTGACCCTGGTGTCTCTGTGTGTGTGTGTGTGTG
>NW_019463956.1:0-423 GCF_002814215.2 Seriola lalandi dorsalis
AAAAAATCTCTTGAGTGAAAACAGCATGTTTCTCACTGGAATCTTAACACCTTTTATTTATTTTCCTTCAAAGGCTTCACTACATACAGTATATTATATGACCTGGCAGACATGAATGTAAACTGCAACGTGACTGACAACAACCATGAGATGGTAATTCTGGTTTCTGGTGCAGTCATCAAGTCAGCATTTTAATTTCTCCAACACTGGTTTATTATCATACATTGAAATGTTAGAAATACCTTTTTCTTCAGCCACATCCTCTAGCTCAAGGAAATACTTGAAACACTGGGCATGTTGAGATATACTGCATGTACTGCATGTTCTGGGTCTGCCCAAAGTTGTCCTCCCACTTGGAGATGGCTGGTAGGCATCCCAGTCAGATGCCCCAAAGACTCCAACTGGCTCCTTTCAATATGAAGG
>NW_019463958.1:0-434 GCF_002814215.2 Seriola lalandi dorsalis
CCATGACCATCTCCTTGGTCTTGAAGGTGTTCAGAAGGAGGCAGTTCTTGTTGCTCCATTCACTGGAGGCCATTGTCAGATCTCTGTACTCCTCTTCCTGCCCGTTCCTGATACACGCAACAATAGCTGTGTCAGCTGTTTCTGGATGTGGCAGGACTCAGAGTTGTATTTAAAGTCGGCTGTATACAGGGTGAACAGGAATGGAGCCTGAACAGTCCCTTGTGGAGCCCCAGTGCTGCTCATCACTGTCCCTGAGACACAGTCACCCAGCCTGATGTACTGTGGTCGTCTTGTCAGGTAATCCACAATCCAGGACGTGAAGCAGGGATCCACCCCCATCCCTTCCAGCTTGTCTTCAAGAATGGGGGGTTGGATGGTGTTAAATGCACTTGAGAAATCAAAGAACATAATCCTCATGTACCTACCTGGCTCAT
>NW_019463960.1:0-460 GCF_002814215.2 Seriola lalandi dorsalis
TGTGTGTGTATATAGATGACAGCTAACTAGTTGTTATGACCTCTGTGAAAGTCCTTTGTTGCACCAATGGAGAGATAAGGGTGTGTGTGTGTGTGTGTGAGAGAGAGAAAGAAAGCGAGAAAAAGAAAAAAAGAGCTATTATGTTGAATGTAGCTGTACAAATTATGAGTGTGTGACCTGGAGTTTGGGCTAAACCTGGGTATGTATTATGATTACGGATTGGGTTGGCATCTTTAAAGGTAGGAGATGGGATGTCCCCAAAAGTGACATTAAGGTGGCGTCGTGTAGCGTAGTGGTTTAAGCAGGCGCCCCATGTGTAGAGGCTACAGTCCTCGCTGCAGTCGGCCCCGGTTCGAATCCCGCATCGGACGGCCTTTCACTGCATGTCATTCCCCCTCTCTCTGCCTCCCCACTTCCTGTCACTCTCCACTGTGCTGTCCATTAAAGGCATAAAAGCCCC
>NW_019463961.1:0-395 GCF_002814215.2 Seriola lalandi dorsalis
ATGCTCGGAGGAAGAGTGAGGGGAGAAAAGACTGAAAACTGTTGTAAAACAAGGAGAAAGTGTGGTGTGTCAGTTAATGCGATGGATACATCAGAGCACAAGACTGCTAACCAGTGAACCTTTGTACGTGTACTGTGAGAAGTTCAATAATAGACGCGATAGCTGATACTGCGTTATTATTAGCCTTTCAAGCTAGCTAGCTAAGTTAGCTATTCTAAACTGCCAGACAGACTGCAAGTGTCTCGGATAAAGTCTGGAAGTTTCTTTGGATCACTAGAGACAATCAGTGTCACCAGCCAGCGCTCCGGGTAGCCAAGTGAACCCTGGTAGCTTCTTTAACGACGACGTGGGATGGAGAGAGAGGACTCTCCTGTCAGCCGGACACGGTCAGCCCA
>NW_019463962.1:0-503 GCF_002814215.2 Seriola lalandi dorsalis
CGAGGACTCTAAAAATAAAAGGATGGATGCTTGAATGAATAATGACTTGGCTGTGTTTAATGACATCGAGGTCTAATCCCTCTGTGGTTCATGCAGACGGGGGAACAGAGTGTTTACATTCAAATGAAAATGAACAGGTCGTTTTCTGATTATTCATTCTGAGTTTGTATAAAACAGTATGTGGCGCTGACTGAAAGAGTATTAGTGTTTATGATAGCAGGTTGTCTGTGAATATATTAGCACCCTAGCTGGCAGAATGACACACACACACACGCACACACACACACACACACACACACACACACACACATACTGGAATGCATGCAGTCATTCAGACACTCACACATAATTAACTGGGTCTTTTTTAGAAATGAGGGAAAGAAATGAAGAAAGGCGGGATGAAAAGGGAGGGAGGCGGTGCAACAGTTTAGAACAAGCATCGTGGGTGGGTTAGAAACAGGTTGGATTATTAATGAACTATTAATCTCTCTCACACACACACA
>NW_019463963.1:0-381 GCF_002814215.2 Seriola lalandi dorsalis
TTCTGGAAACACAGCCAAACACACACACATACACACACACACACACACACACACACACGCACACACACACACACAGTCGAACAAACAGCTATCCCAGACAGGGGCCCCGACTTCAGCTCAATCAGGGGAAGAACGATGCAGGAGATTGCTGATGATTCTGATAGTCCATGAAAGAGAGTTACACACACAGACACACACACACAGACACACACACACACACACACAAACTCTGGCACAAACAAACAAACCCGCCCACGCCACGCTGATGGTCGGGATAGACTGGCTGATTGAAAGAGGCACAGAGGGGACAGGGAGGGAGAGAGAGAGAGAGAGAGAGAGAGAGAGAGAGAGCTGCAGTCAGTGCAGAGAAAGAGAGAGAGA
>NW_019463964.1:0-506 GCF_002814215.2 Seriola lalandi dorsalis
GGAAAGTGAAGTACAGATGCATAAATATGAATGTCACTCACACACACACATCTGTCATATCAGGCACACTGACACTGTAGGAGGTATTCAGATCACAGGTGCATGTTCTCGCAGCACAGTGGTGTGTGTTTAGCATGGCTGTGTGAGTGTCCTGGGAGCTCAGTCTCATGTTGCTTCAACCACCTGCTCAGGTCATTATTCCGGTCAGGGACAAGAGAGGTAGATAACAAACACACCCATACACACACACACACACACACACGTGCGCGCGTGCACACACACACACACACACACAGATAGCTTCAGTTGTGTAGTATACGCGTTTATGGAAATGAATAGATGGTTACAATAAAAAATAAAATGAGTCAACAGGATGTGTTGGATGTTGAAATGTAGATAATAGAAAAACAAGATTCTGCTCATGTTAAATAGAGAAAAAAAATCATGTGTTAGTCTACAATGAGCAATTTATGGTTTGGTAATTAAAGTGAACAGCCTCATTTCTG
>NW_019463965.1:0-413 GCF_002814215.2 Seriola lalandi dorsalis
TGAGGAAAGGACCATGTTTATTTTAGCCTTCAAGAGATCTCACACTTCTCCTTTATGTTGAGTTTTTTTTTTTCCTCCTCATCATTTTTAAAAAGGCAACAGAGATGCAAACTCATATACACACCGTTGGTTGGTTGCATTAAACACTGGCCCCTACACCTATATTTTTCTACTTCATGTCAGCTTTCCTACAACAGAGGACAAACCGCAGGCTCCATAAACATAACATTCACACTTTCATTCCAGCTGCTTCAGAAGTGGTTTAACCAGATTTAGTTACAATCTCTTTTCTTCTCTCAACACTTCAAGGGCAGTTCTTCAGGTTGGAATACAGCCAAGATAACAAATTATGCTAAAGACGCTAACAACAATAAACCCCTATAAAAAGTCATTATAGGAATACTTCAACATTT
>NW_019463966.1:0-463 GCF_002814215.2 Seriola lalandi dorsalis
AAAAAAAAAAAAAAAAAAAGACAGTTTGCTGTTTTTCTGTTTTATATTCTTGTAATTGGGTGTTTTTAGACAGTTGGATGAACAAAACGGGACATTTTGGAGGTGTCACCGAAGGCATTTCTAAGAATGTGTATTTTTGTTAGAATAATCAAAAATTGTTGCTGGTTGCAGCCCTTTTTCACTTTGTGCGTAAGAACAGCATTTGCGTATAAAGTATTAATTTACCACGTTATTTTGGCACTCTGCACGAAATTGTTTTGAAAACTGAAAGTGTAAAAACTGAGGCAACTTTTCCAGAGACATTACATGCTCTTATTCTGAAGACTAAAGTGACGGGCTTCCTGTTTTGTGGCTCGCAGTGATGTGTTTCAACATGTCTTGGTTTGGGGAGCTGCCTTCATGCTAGCTCGCCTCAATCAGGATGAATAATGTTTCCCCTGGGGTTTTGACTGCGTGTCATGAC
>NW_019463967.1:0-486 GCF_002814215.2 Seriola lalandi dorsalis
CTGACAAAACACACCAGCAGATTCAGCAAACAAACTCCCCTAAACAGTTCTGTTCTGTTGTGTAGGACTAGATTTTTTTTTTTACAGAAAGTGGCGGCCATTTTGAATGAGGGAGGTAGAGTCAAGGAGAGATGCCATGTTGGGCTAAACTCTCCCCCGCCGGATTAGGCTGTGCTCTACCTCCCACTACTCCCCCACTCTCCAAGACAATACTACTCACCTAAAACAAACAAACTCACCTGAACAGCCAAAGACACACTACAAACCAATTCAAAGCAATACAAGCAAACAATACAGGCCACCTCACCTGGACTAACCGCATGGTCTCAAAGAGGCTCACACAGGCCACACCCCCACTTAAAACACTTCCTCTTCCTGGATTTCTTCCTTGCTTCTCCTAAGAGTCTGTCTATCCTAAGTGCTCCCCCTGCTGGGCCCCCAGCTACCATTACTCCTTCTCATCCAAATCCACTGACTGGATCTTGC
>NW_019463968.1:0-433 GCF_002814215.2 Seriola lalandi dorsalis
AGTCGGCACCAACAGCTCCCTCTTGTCAACTTCTACCGCCAGCTGGATGAAGGCAGGTTCCAAGAGATTCGAAAATTTGCTAAGAAAATGCTGAGCTTGTTTGGCTCGACATACTTGTGCGAGAAGACATTCTCGGTTATGAACATTAACAAGAGCCACGCGAGGACGAGACTAAGTGACTCTCACCTGCGTGACGTCTTGCGCATCAAAACCACAGTTTTTGAGCCAGACCTGGACTACATACTGCAGTCGAGATCTCAGTATCACCCTTCACATTAGTGCAGGCAAGATATGTGTTTAGTCCTCTGAGGTGAATAAATTCTAAAATCTCAGTGAATTGATTTTGTTGTGATGATCAAAACCACAGTTTTGAATATGCACGGACCGGTTTTGAATTTAGAAGTTTACAGTGAGCATTTAATAGTGAATAATA
>NW_019463969.1:0-541 GCF_002814215.2 Seriola lalandi dorsalis
GGTGACATGGTCGTTTCAGCAGCTTAACAAAGTGTTTTTAACTCACTTGATAGTTTATTCATCAGGCTGTGGCAAACCGATGAGTGTTATTTAAAGCTCTCGCTGCAGAGAGTGTTGGGTCCTCCAAACCACTAAACTGTCAGGAGAGGCTCTCCTGGTGACTGTAATTAAAATGATGAATTTATTTCCGCAGCAAAATTGGTTTGAAAAGGCAAAAGGCATAACAAGTTATTCAAATGGAAAAAGTTTAAAACATGGAAGTTAGTTTGGGGCACACACATACTTCAGGGAACAAAGTGAAGGTAAAAGTCAGACAAAAGATCCACACTCTACTGAAAGCTCCTAGAAAAGTTAATTTAACAGAGATCTTCATCAGGCATCATCAGATCTTGTTTTAAATGAGTCACACGTTTTTATGCAGACAATCCAACAATATACCTCAACAGGAAACGGTGTGCGACTTTAATTCTGTCTTAAACTGAGAAAAGCAGTGGTCCAATGGGTTAGATACAAAAACTGCTTGATTCAGTTCAAGGAAAGG
>NW_019463970.1:0-631 GCF_002814215.2 Seriola lalandi dorsalis
GGGGGGGGGCTGCTGTAGTAAATGCAGCGCTTCATTCATTCAAAAAATATGTTGCTGTTGTTGGCACTTAAACCAGCCAGAGTTCTCTTTGCCACCAAACTGTAATTAAGAAAACAATTAAGATGTATGTGAAATTAAGATGTATGTGAAAAGAATTTCCTGGAGATACAGTTGTCCTGTATATTTATAAATTTAGCTGTGAAAAATTACGCAATTAATTAAATAATCAGGAAACAAAGTAGAGAAAGTTAGACTTGCAATGGGTCATATTACACATACTTTAAAACTGGAGGTTGTGTGTAATGGGAGGAAGCACAAATGAGTGTCTATGATTAAAAAAAAAAAAAAAACAAGCAGCTCACTGAGACATATTTCAGAAGTTGTTTTAAAAAGCAGGTTGTGCAGGGAGCAGGACGAGCTGCAGATGAAAATAAAATCTGTTTGAAGTATAAATGAAAATATAAAAAAAATAAAACGTTTGTGACAGTCCTTCACTTCAACTCCTCAAGTGTCAGCCTTCAACACCTGTGGAACATTCAGCTTTATCTGCACTGAAGCACAGATCAGGTCAAACATAAACTAGAATCTGTTCAGATCGCATCATCTGTGCACACTTTAGTCTATACTGCTG
>NW_019463971.1:0-443 GCF_002814215.2 Seriola lalandi dorsalis
GGCATAAGTGTATGATGTTGATGTTTTAGCGATGTAGTAGAATGTAGCCTGTTCCTGCGGCTGTTGTCCAGACAGTAATTTTTTTTTTTTTTTTTTTTTTTTATACAAGAGACTGATTGATCCAGAACCAGCGGGTTCAGGATCCACTGCCTAATACTGTATATATTCTAGCATATTCATATCTATCCTTACTATTTATTAAACACACACAACAGACCTAACATGTTTGAATATAAAGAACTTGTTTGTCTGTATCAGGACCAGAAGTCCAGTCCAGTCTTCCCAGTGATGGACCAGCACCTGCCTTTTCTTCTGGGTCTGGCCTCATCAACCATCAACAACCACATTACAGTAACACCTCAGAGTATTATCCCTGCACAGAACATATATTGTCTATATTGTGATCTTTTGCACATCCTGCTCAGCAGGAGTTTTGTCAACAC
>NW_019463972.1:0-957 GCF_002814215.2 Seriola lalandi dorsalis
GGCATAAAAAGTCATAAAAACGGCATAGTATAGTAAGGCATAAAAAGTCATAAAAAGTCATAGTATAGTAAGGCATAAAAAGTCATAAAAACGGCATAGTATAGTAAGGCATAAAAAGTCATAAAAAGTCATAGTATAGTAAGGCATAAAAAGTCATAAAAACGGCATAGTATAGTAAGGCATAAAAAGTCATAAAAAGTCATAGTATAGTAAGGCATAAAAACGTCATAAAAACGACATAGTATAGGAAGGCATAAAAAGTCATAATATAGTAAGGAATAAAAAGTCATAAAAACGTCATGGTATAGTAAGGCATAAAAACGTCATAAAAACGACATAGTATAGGAAGGCATAAAAAGTCATAATATAGTAAGGAATAAAACGTCATAAAAACGTCATAGTATAGTAAGGCATAAAAATTCATAATATAGTAAGGCATAAAAAGTCATAAAAACGTCATGGTATAGTAAGGCATAAAAAGTCATAAAAATGTCATAGTATAGGAAGGCATAAAAAGTCATAAAATCGACATTGTATATTAAAGCATAAAAACGACATAGTATAGTAAGGAATAAAAGGTCATAAAAACGTCATGGTATAGTAAGGCATAAAAGGTCATAAAAATGTCATAGTATAGTAAGGCATAAAAAGTCATAAAAATGCAATAGTATAGTAAGGCATAAAAAGTCATAGTATAGTAAGGCATAAAAAGTCATAGTATAGTAAGGCATAAAAAGTCATAAAAACGTCAAAGTATAGTTAGTCATAAAAAAGTCATAGTATAGTAAGGCATAAAAAGTCATGAAAACACCATATTAAAGTAAGGCATAAAAAGTCATAAAAAACGACATTGTATAGTAAGGCATAAAAAGTCATAAAAACGGCATAGTATAGTAAGGCATAAAAAGTCATAGTATAGTGAGGCACAAAAAGTCATAAAAACGTCATAGTATAGTA
>NW_019463973.1:0-421 GCF_002814215.2 Seriola lalandi dorsalis
ACCTTCAGGGAACCAGAGACAGGAACAGTCTGGACTGCAATTGCCTTGTGTGCAGGGATGACAATGCCAGACACATTCCTTAGAGGAACACAGTGGCCGATAAGGAGCACAAGGCTGTATGATTGATTTCAAGTAGATGGGTGGAGACCTAGAAGTCGCTCTGAAGGCAAACATTAGTGACTTTGAATTTGAATTCGGGCGGCCATGGGTAGTGTAGGTCGATGAGTAGTGGAGTGACATGTGTCCTTTTGGCCTAATTGAAGACTAGATGGGCCATCTGCAAGGGTTTCATTGTGCATGAAGGCAGTCCAGCCAGAAGGACATTACAGTAGTTGAGGCGAGAGATAACCATGGCCTCAACCGAGAGCTGGGTAGCACACTAAGTCAGGTAAGGCCTGATTTTTGTATAGTGCAAAGTGGC
>NW_019463974.1:0-483 GCF_002814215.2 Seriola lalandi dorsalis
AACGTCATAGTATAGTATGGCATAAAATTTAAAAAAACGTCATAGTATATTAAGTCATAAAAATGGCAAAAAATGTCATAGTTTAGTCAGGCACAAAACGTCACAGTATAGTAAGGCAAACAAATGCCAAAAAGCATCATAGGACAGTAAAGCCCCAAAACAGGGATTGAACCCATGACCTTGTCAGTGTTAGGCAGTAGTCCTGACCATTGTACCACAATACTTCTACATCACAAGCTCATGGTATAGCATGATATCAGGGATATTTTAGCATATTAAGCCATGATATATCACAAAAGATTGTCCATTAGGCATGAAATGTCATGAAAACATAATTGTATAGTAAGACATATAAATATCAAAAAACATCATAGTATAGTATGGCATAAAATTTCAAAAAATGTCATAGTATACTAAGGCATAAAAATGACAATAAAACGTCATAGTATAGTAAGGCACAAAACGTCACAGTATAATAAGGCA
>NW_019463975.1:0-524 GCF_002814215.2 Seriola lalandi dorsalis
AAACCCAATGTTTTAAACGGGTCAGATTTACAAATTGCTGATCACTCAGCTGTTAGAAGGGTTACTGTCAGGCCAGAGCGATCAGGCTAAGTAGAAGTGTTTGTCAAGAACAAAGAGAGTGCGGGGAGGAGAGGGATGAATCATTTCATGGAGTCTGAAAACATTTCAAAGGAGATCTGTAATATCTGACCTCATACTGTCATTGCTTGGCTCTGTTGTGTGTGTGTGTGTGTGTGTGTGTGTGTGTGTGTGTGTGTGTGTGTGAGTTTGTGTTGGAGTAGCGCTCCTGCTTTCCTGCCAATAGCAACGAGTGTGTTTTTGTTTCTTCAGAAAACCAGGATCACCTTTAAGAACATTTGTGTGTGTGTGTGTGTTTGTGTGTAACAGCAAAAGGTGGCTCCCATAATAAACAGGTTAGTCCCAAGCTTTTGCAAAGCAGCCATCACATAATATGTCATAACTCTTCTTTACAGAAACACCAGCAAAACATGCAGCAGAACATGCTCACACACACACACACACAC
>NW_019463977.1:0-393 GCF_002814215.2 Seriola lalandi dorsalis
TTGTTTGTTTGTTTGTTTGTTTGTTTGTTTGTTTGTTTGTTTGCACTGAACTTGGGGGAGGGAGGGGTCGTGGTCCAGGTTCAGATCCGGATCATTTACTAAGAATTAGAACCTTTTCCTCTGAAGTCTGGTTCATGTTGTCTGGTTCTGGTCTCAGGTCTCAGGTCCCCTCTAGTTGGATCTGGAAACAGGTTTAGTTTAGGTCCAGTTCACATCCAGAGACCAGTTCACATCAGAGACCAGTTCACATCAGAGACCAGGTCCAGATCCAGAGACCAGTTCACATCAGAGACCAGGTCCAGATCCAGAGACCAGTTCACATCCAGAGACCAGTTCACATCAGAGACCAGTTCACATCAGAGACCAGTTCACATCCAGAGACCAGTTCACATC
>NW_019463978.1:0-488 GCF_002814215.2 Seriola lalandi dorsalis
ACCAGGAGGGGGCAGTGTGTGAGTGTGTGAGTGACAGAGACACATTGTAAAGCTCTTTGAATAAAAGCTCTATATGAATGAATCCATTGATTCAATATTATCAAACTGCTTGTAGCTGTTCACTGAGTTTGACGTGGACATCGACACAAACATCAGAGTCACTGAAGTAAAACCTGCTGCTCTGCTAAAGTGAAACATAATGTGACTTTTATATTTTATTTTTTTACATTATTTTTGACAATCATGTGTTGTTTGTTTTTATTTGTTAAGGTGCTGATCCAGAGTCTGTCAGGTGCAGTTACAGTCTGAACTGTTGACTGTTGTTGACTGTGATATTTGAATTGTCTCTATCTGACAGTGAGTTTGTGTTTATGTTGTCAGCTGATGACGCAGTTTCAGGGTGTCATGTAATTTCAGGCAAAGCTTCATCATTTCTGTCCAACAGTTTGAATAAAACAGTAAAAACATCAAAGTGTTTGTTGTGACTG
>NW_019463979.1:0-500 GCF_002814215.2 Seriola lalandi dorsalis
GTCCTTAATCAAGGAATGGTAATTGAGGAACTGAGGCTCTGATATCTCTCTCTCTCTCTCTCTCTCTCTCTCTCTCTACTGCGGTATGGTGTGATGTACACAAAAGTGGGGGACTCCAGTTGACATGCGCTGGCCAGTGCTTTGCCTTTGGCTCTCTATCCAACTGTGATGCCCAGTGGCATCATGGGGAGAGTCATCGTGATAATTTTTATAAACCTAACCCCTAACCCTAACCCTAACCCTAACCCTAACCCTAACCCTAACCCATTTTTATTACATGCATGCTTTTTTATGTTACTAATATTTATTACTAGCACTTATATGGTTTTATTTCTATAAGCACTTATGTTTTTATCTTATAGCACTTACCTTTCCGGCCCCGAATTTTAGTTCCAAATACATCCCTCCATTTTAGTAATTTCTCATTCCACAACTTAGCCCCTTTTTTTTTTTTTTTTTTTTTTTTTTTTTTTTTTTTTTTTTTTTTTTTTTTTTTTTTT
>NW_019463980.1:0-363 GCF_002814215.2 Seriola lalandi dorsalis
GTGTGTGTGTGTGTGTGTGTGTGTGTGTGTGTGTGTGTGTGTGTGTGTGTGTGTGTTTAGGTTCAGTTCTCCCTGATGACTCGACTCCTGCTCCTCAAATGGCTCTCTCCTTCGATACAAGTAAGTTTTGTTTTTACTGTGAACCGCTGTAGTGGAACTGATGTGCTTCATTGTACTTCCCTGTACTTCCCTGTACTTCCCTGTACTTCCCTGTACTTCCCTGTACTTCACTGTGCTCCATTGTACTTCCTTGTACTTCCCTGTGCCTCACTGTACTTCACTGTACTTCCCTGTACTTCACTGTGCTTCCCTGTACTTCACTGTACTTCACTGTACTTCACTGTACTTCCCTGTACTTCACTG
>NW_019463981.1:0-428 GCF_002814215.2 Seriola lalandi dorsalis
TACGCCTGGGTCACGGACAGAAATGTAATATATGACATATGACATACAGTATGTCCCTATATCAAGAGGGATGTTGCCATATACAGTATGTCACCTATAAGGAGATATACTATTATCACATTTATACATCATCTGGATGTATGAAGATATAAGTATTTTTTTCAAATTAATTTCTCATTCATTTTAAACATGTCTTTATTCCCATTCAGGGAAAGTGGGTCTTTTAGACCCTACTGTATATAATAGCAACATATGTTGACAGGCTTTGGGGTGGATATGTATATCGTCACCTTCCTAAAATAATGGCCTAAGTCATGTTTTGACAAAAATGTTTTTTTTGCCTAAATCACCCCCTCATGATGCTGGCCACCTCTGGTAAAATCGCCTGAATCCTCAGTTGAGGGGAACATGCAATTCTACCCCCGGTT
>NW_019463982.1:0-485 GCF_002814215.2 Seriola lalandi dorsalis
TCACTAGCCAATCAGAAGCAGAGGGGGGCGGGTCTTGGCATCACTGGCAGTGTAGAGTCCAGCGGCCTGAAGGAGCCGGCGCTGGTTTCTGCACAGTCAGCAGGAGGAAGCTGCTTCTGCCACCAGCGGTGAAATAGGAAAATAATCTCTCTCATAAAGCTGCTGTCCGCGCGCTCCTACATACAACTACGTCACCGGGAGCGACAGTTTCGGTCGATACTCCGTCATCAATGACGGACCGTGTCTGTGATGATCGTTCTTCACAATTTCTTTGTTCAAACCCAAAAGCATGAAGAGAAAAGTGACGGTGGTCTTCATGATTTCACTTTAAACTCCAGTTTACCAGTTCTTTAAGCACTTCAATGTTACTGAATTTTCTTTTAATTCAATGTTTTATTTATTTATTTATGTATTTATTTATTTATTTCCCATTATTATCTGTTTCTCAGAAGGAAACACTTGAACGTTGCTGTAGTATTGCAGTG
>NW_019463983.1:0-497 GCF_002814215.2 Seriola lalandi dorsalis
GTCTTTAACACGTACTTTTATGACATCTATACAACGTCTAGAAAAGACATCTTTAAAACGTCTAGAAAAGACATCTTTAAAACGTCTAGAAAAGACATCTTTACAACGTCCGGGAAAGACGTATTAAAAACTTTCATTCTGGCTCCTCTGAGAACGTCTTCTGGATGTTCGGATATCACGTCTTTTTGACGTGTTTTGGACCACTTTTTGCTCAGTGGGAAGGACAACAATCTGACAAATACCCACTAAAATCCTATAAATGCTGAGACAATGACTTAAACAAGTCAACCGTAACTTATTTAAATGTACTTACAGTTTGTGCAGAAGAATGTGTGACTGCAGATCGGACAGTTTTCCCACAGTGTGGGCGACACCTTCTCTGCCAACCTCGTCATGAGATCAGCTTGAATCGTCTGTGCGAACCTCACTGACCCAACCCTATCCCAAACCAAGGATCTGTGCATGAGAGGGATTTTGATGTACGTTATTTTTTTTTT
>NW_019463984.1:0-384 GCF_002814215.2 Seriola lalandi dorsalis
TCAGGTCTGCAAAGATTTATTCAGCAACATAAAAAGCGCCAGGAAGACAGATTTTTCCAGAGAGAAAAAAAAGGAAAAACAGGTTGTGCTCATCAAGCAAACAACACTCAGATCCAGAGAAGAAGAGCTTTGTCTTTGTGAGAAAAACACAGTCAGGGTGAAGTTTAACGTGAATTAGTCAATTTCATAACAGAGAGTAATAAAAAAAAAAACAATGAAGTTTGTCTTGATAGATGATTTAGTGTTTTTCTTTTTTTTTAAAGGTCTCACACAGCCTAAAGGTCTGTGTCCATGTGTAGTGTGATTATAGATCAGGTCCAGGTTCTATATTAATACTGTGAAAGTATCAAAGCCTCAGTCCACAGAGAAATGCACACAGCCTGT
>NW_019463985.1:0-730 GCF_002814215.2 Seriola lalandi dorsalis
GCCTTACTATACTTTGATGTTTTTTGATGTTTTTATGCCTTACTAAACTATGACATTTTTTGACGTTTTTTTTACCATAAAATACTGACGTTTTTTGACGTTTTTTTACCACAAAATACTATGACGTTTTTTGATGTTTTTATGCCTTACTATACTATGACATTTTTTAACGTTTTTTTTACCATAATATACTATGACGTTTTTTGATGTTTTTATGCCTTATTATACTATGATGTTTTTTGATGTTTTTTTGCCTTACTATACTATGACGTTTTTTGACGTTTTTTTACCATAATATACTATGACGTTTTTTGATGTTTTTATGCCTTACTATACTATGATGTTTTTTGATGTTTTTTTGCCTTACTATACTATGACGTTTTATGCCTTACTACACTATGACGTTTTTCAACATTTTTATGCCCTACTATACTATGACGTTTTATGCCTTACTAAACTATGACATTTTTTGAAGTTTTTTTAAAACTATATACTATGATGTTTTTTGATGTTATTATGCCTTACTATACTATGACGTTATTTCACATTTTTATTCCTCACTATACTATGACATTTTATGCCTTAATATACTTTGATGTTTTTTGATGTTTTTATGCCTTACTAAACTATGACATTTTTTGACGTTTTTTACCATAATATACTATGACGTTTTTTGATGTTTTTATGCCTTACTATACTATGATGTTTTTTGACGTTTTTATGCCTTACT
>NW_019463986.1:0-445 GCF_002814215.2 Seriola lalandi dorsalis
CACTTGCTCATGAAAGTAAAGTCTTTATGTATGTATATTATTTGCCTCCATATAAAAAAAGCCAGTGTTGATTGGTGGTATGTAGTATTCATACCACTGTCTTTGTTGTCCATATCAGAACTCTTCCCCAGTAGGTTTTGGCGTGCTTTACCAAAATCATGCCACTTCTTTTTTTGTCTTCACTCCTCAGTCTTCACTACTGATTTACTTTACTAACAACTGTCCATTTAGTCCAAGTTTAGCTCACTTCTTAACAATGCCATGGCAATGTGACGCTGTGGATGGCAATACTGGTCTGCCGTCATGTCCATCCATTTTGGATGGCTTGCCATATTTTGTAGAGACATTCTTGGTCCCCAGAAGATGAATCTTGCTGATTTTGATGACCCCCGACTAACTAGCCCTACCAGGAGGCCATTGACTTTATTTGACTATATTTTGGTCC